>NW_022437136.1:678382-703382 GCF_009761245.1 Sapajus apella
TGTTGACCAGGATGGTCTCGATCTCTTGACCTCGTGATCCACCCGCCTCGGCCTCCCAAAGTGCTGGGATTACAGGCTTGAGCCACCGGGCCCGGCCTCTGTGTTGGTTTTTAAAAGTCTAAAACAGGACCAAATGGAAAGCAATCGTCATTGAATGATGACAAATTCTGTTTGGTTGGAAACTGTCAGAAAGCCTGTAATTTTCTTGATAAATATAGCACCAGGTTTAATCAAAGGCGTGATCAATGGACTCCAATAATGGATGTGATGATGAAGATGACAGATGGCATCAGAATTATCTGACGCCACGGGAAACCACAAACACACATTTCATTCTGATACCGATCACGATCCTGGACTATAGGGGAGAAACAGAAAGGTCCCCACTGCCGTGCCAAGGAGTCAAACTAACACAGGACAGATTTTGTACTTTCTATTAACAGCTGAGGCAAGTTTTCATCAAGAAAGGATTAAGAAGATGAGGCATCTGTAAGCAGCTGACGGACACTAGGGTTATTCTGTTTCATGCAGGGAAGAGGTGAGGGGATGTCTGTGCTGTGGGAGGTGGTGGGGGGGGCATCACCCTACCTGCTTCTAAAACTCCCAATGCCCAGGCTATGACTTGGAGCAATGACACAGGACTCTGGCTGTAAGACCAGGCCCTAGCATTGTCTTTAAAGCTCTCCACGTGATTGCAATAGATAGTCAAGGCTGAGAAGCCTAAGTATGGGGGAATGATCGCCTGGTGTAAGACGGACACATTGCCTCCAACCTCCGGCTGCGTCTGTAAAGGCTGTTGATGGGTATCAGTCAGTGCTCAGCTGGGGAAGCTATGTGCTCTGGGGCAAGGGGCAAAGGAATTAGACCTTCTACAATCGTCCAGGGAGCTGGGGAGATGGCAGTCTGGGAGGGGAGGGGGGGGAGGGGAGGACCAGAGAAATCATCAACAGCTGATGTGAGGGTCAGACACTTCCAGCTGTCAAGACAGGGTGGCAGAGGGGAAGCAGGTGGAAGGGTTCCCACCGGGCTGCTGCCTTGTCTGCCAAGCGTCCAGAGAAGGTAGGGCTGCTGTTGGTCTGAAGGGCCAGCGGTCAGGAAGACAAGCTGGAAGGGACACGGGGGAAGGTGAGGAGAAGCTGGAACCTCTGTGGCCCCTCTGTGAGATCACCTCCTTGGCTCACCATGACAGCCTTCGAAAAGTAAACACTGAGGTCACCTTCCTTCCACTTCCCAAATCTCCCACACCATCCTATTCTGCCTACTTTTAAAGCACAACCCGACAGGGAAAAGGATGTGTTTTGGCTCTGTGTCCCCACCCAAATCTCATCTCAAATCCCCACATGTCGAGGGAGGGAGGTGATTGGATCATGGGGGCGGTTCTTCTGATAGCGAGTGAGTGCTCAGGAGATCTGAGGGTTATATAAGTGTCTTGGCGTTTCCCTGCTGCCTCTCACTCTCTCCTGCCGCCTTGTGAAAAAGGTGTTAGCCAGGCTCGTCTGCTTCCCCCTCGCCATTCACCATGATTCTAAGTTTCCTGAGGCCTCCCTAGCCACGCAAAACTGTGAGTCAATTAAACCTCTCTATTTTATAAATTATCCAGTCTTGGGTATTTTTAAATAGCAGTGCAAAAGTAGACTAATACAGAAATGGATATGAGAAATAAAGTTCTTGGCCGGGCATGGTGGCTCACGCCTGTAATCCAAGCACTTTGGAGGCCAAGGTGGGTGGATCACCTGAGGTCGGGAGTTCAAGACCAGCCTGACCAACATGGTGAAACCCCATCTTGAAAAAAAAAAAGAGAGAGAGAAAGTTCTCAGCATAGCTAAGCTTTTTTTTTTTTTCTTTTCTTTCTTCTTTTTGTGACAGAGTCTCACTATGTTGCCCAGCCTGGAGCGCAGTGGCACAAGCACAGCTCCCTGCAGCCTTCGACTCCTGGGCTCAAGCAATCCTCCCACCTCAGCCTCCAGAATGGCTGAAGCTATAGGCATACACCACTACGCCCAGCTAATTTTTAATTTTTTTTTTTGTAGAGATGGGGTCTTGCTATGTTGCCCAAGCTGGTCTTGAACTTCTGGGCTCGAGTGATCCTCCTGCCTCAGCCTCTCAAAGTGCTGGGATTACTGCACTCAGCCTATGTTTTCAATAGAATATGGCAGCACAGACTAGATGAAAGAGAAATCCACTCAAGCTCACTTGATAAAAACATGGTTTAGTAAAGGTGTAAGAAAATGAAGGGAAATGCTAGCGTCTCGACTGATGGTACCCATATCTATCTTGAGGAGGTAATGGTTTTTGCTTGGAATTACAGCTTGACAAACACTTGGGGTGGTACTTGCACGAGGCCAGGCATAAATGGGTGCCATGGTTTCTTAGGAGAGGGCAAAGCTGCTGTGGATAAGACAGGAGAAAAAAATGTCTTTCTTTAAATGGAGGGAACTGGGCTCCGTGTGTGGAAAAAGCCAAGAAAAAGGAAACCGCCCCATTGTCTCATGGCACAGGGTGGTGAAAAAGACCTTGTTAACCAGGAATGTCTAACGTGAATTTCTAATTCTCCTAGTTACGGCCATACAGATGCCACGATCCCCTTCACTGGAACACTGACTTTTTTTTTTTTTGAGATGGAGTCTTGCTCTGTTGTCCAGGCTGGAGTGCAATGGCGCCACCTCGGCTCACTGCAACCTCTGCCTCCCGAGTAGCTGGGATTAGATAATTTTTGTATTTTTTAGTAGAGACGGGGTTTTGCGGTGTTGGCCACGCTGGTCTTGAACTCCTGACTTCAGGTGTCAACCCGTCTCAGCCTCTCAGAGTGCTGGGATTACAGGCATGAGCCACCACACCTGGCCTTTTTTTTTTTCCTTTTACAATTAAGAAAAATTAAGGTCTTTGCAGGGCTGTGGCTGGGGCTAGTCCTCTGGGGTTGGAGGGCCCGTCGAATGATAAGCCAGGGGAGGACTGTCACTGGTTACGGTTTTTAAGCCGTCTGCTGTGAAGAGGTCAATGCCACCCTTTTTGTGATGCTCATTGTATTGCTCCTCAAATGACCTGTGGGAGTAGGATAGGGCATTGTTTCATTCTGTTGTTATGGAAACTAGTGAAGCATCTGGGTTTCATATTCAGACGGATGGAGGTACAGGACACAAAGAATCAAGCATTGGAGCAGGGAAGTCTTGAGGATGGAAGTCCCCTGGAAATGTACATGCATTGTACAGCTGGATTTTGGATTTCCCTAGGTGGTGGCAACATGGGGTGGGAGGTATTTCCCCAAGGGTCGAGGAGGGGACGCTTAGGGACAAACAAGGTGCAACATCTTATGGACTGCCTAGTTCATCTGGACTGCAATTTGAGTGTCATGGCTGAGTTCATGCTTTGCTTTCAAGGGACACTGTCTCTCTTGTTTGTCACTGAGGCAGATGCTCTGTCTTTTTTCCCTCCAAAGACGGGTTTCTCTGCTTAGGCATAGACCTCTGTTTGCCACGCCCCCTTCATCCACCTGGCCCAGTCTCTCTCAATCCCAGGAGAGAGTCTGATCAGCCCAGACTGAGCCAATCTGGAGCAATCAGAGGAGTGAGGAGAGGCTCAAACACCCCACACCTGAGGCTGCTACTTGGTCCCAGCTGCTCAGAAGGCTGAGGCAGGAGGATTGTTTGAGCCTGGGAGGCAGAAGTTGTGGTGAACCAGGACTGCGCCGCTGTACTCCAGCCTGGGCAACACAGTGAGACCCTGTCTCAAAAAAAAAAAAAAGGAATAAATTTCCTCTTCCTTGTGACATCCTTCAGACATTCTGAGACAAATATTAGGTGCCCCTTGAGCCTTCTCTCTTCCTTTCAGCAACCTTTGAAACAGAGAAGAGCATCAGTCCACCCTCCAATCTCGTCCCTTCTCTTGTGCCTCCTCTTCCAATCAAAGAAACCAGTGTTTGCACTTCTGCATCTATTCATTTCCAAACTGAACTGTGTCCTGTTGGTAAAGTAACATTTAATGAGCACTTATATGGTAGCAGGCACTAGACTGAGCACTTAATACACATGGCCTCCGTCATTCCACATCACCTCCTTCATTCCTCATGACCACCTTGTGAGATACTAGATGCATTTCTGTTTTAACAGATGAGGCCGCTGAGGCTCAGAGAAGGTGACACTCGGGCAAGATTGCACAGCCTATACACGGCAGAGCTAAAATTCAAATCTAGGTGTAATTTAATCCAGAGCAAGTAAACACACTTACCAGGCATGAGGTCTCTCTGTTTATCAGAAAGCAAACCCATCAAAGACGAGGATGTCTAGTTATGAGAAAACAGGGATCCTGCCACCTTTGACAGAACCCAACCAGGAATGTCTTGGATTGATCTAACATAATTTGAGATCTCTGAAGAGTTTAGGGGACTAAGGACAGACACAGTGGAATTCGAGGAGAAAACAAGATCCAGGTAACTGATGGCTCAATTAATAGCAGCCAATTACATACATGAAAGATATAAGTCAGGATATTGCTTTAAGGGGGTGCCTGGGGATCTGCTCGCGTAGACCCAAGACACCAAGGCAGCTCTGCTAAGTCGCTTGTAGTTTTATTCCCTCCCATTTGTCTTTGGGTATCCTGTCCTAAAACTGTCAAGAAAGGGTTGGTATTTTATTTGAAGGAAAATATGGAAAGGAGGCTCAGCCAGGCATTATCCAATTCAATTCAGACCATTAAGTGATGGGGACAAGCCCTTCTCAATCTCTGCAGCCACTCGCGTCTGAAACTTTCCAGAAATAAGCAAAGAGAATGGAAAAGTCCTTAATCATCATGCCATGGTACTTGCAATTTGCTGATATCTATTGCCCTGTCTTTCTAAGAAGCTTCTTTTTTGGGAGATTTCAAAAAATGATGAGAACCCGGCACGGGGGGGGTGCTCTGTGTAGTGTGCTGTCTTCCCCTTTCCCCAGCCTCACCAGGGCTGGCTCTGTCATCGTTGCTGCCACACTGGGGCTCCTGCTCTGGGCTTAGCCCTTAGAGGAATTGCTGTGGTCACTTAATGTGGTAGACTGAAGAATGGTCCCTGAAAATTCCCATGTCTTAAAGAACTTATGAATCTGTTACCTTACATGGCAAAAGGGATTTGGGGCCAGGCATAATGGCTCATGCCTATAATCCCAGGACTTTGGGAGGCCTAGGCGGGAGGATCTCTTGAGCCTAGGAGTTTAACACTAGCCTGGGCAAGATGATGAGATCCCAGCTGTACTAGTCCTTTCTCAGGATGCTATGAAGAAATACCCGAGACTGAGTAACCTGTAAAGAAAATAGGTTTAATTGACTCACAGCTTCGTATGGCTGAGGAGGCCTCAGGAAACTTACAAACATGGCAGAAGTTTCCTCCTCACAGGGTGGCAGGAGAGAGAATGAGCGTGCCAGCAGGGGAAATGCCAGATGCTTACGAAACCATCAGATCTTGTGAGAACTCACTATCACCATAACAGCATGTGGAACCACCCACATGATTGAATTACCTCCCACCAGTCCCTCTCATGACATGTGGGGATTATGTGATTACAATTCAGGATGAGATTTGGGCGGGGACACAGCCAAGCCATATCACTGTCTCTACAAAATTCAAAAATTAGCTGTGTGTGGTAGCACGTGCGTGTGGTCCCAGCTTCTTGGGAGGCTGAGGCAGGAAGATTGTTTGAGCCTAGGAATTAAAGGCAGCAATGATCTAAGACTGTGTCACTGCACTCCAGCCTGGACAACAGAGCAAGACCTTTTCTCTAAAAATATGTATTTTTTTAAAAAGGAAATTTGGGCCAGGTGCAGTGGCTCACGTCTGTGATCCCAGCACTTTGGGAGGCTGAGGCGGGCGGATCACTAGGTCAAGAGATCAAGACCATCCTGGCCAACATGGTGAAACGGTGTCTCTACTAAAAAATAGAAAAATTAGCTGGGTGTGGTGGTGCTCACCTGTAGTCCCAGCTACTCAGGAGGCTGAGGCAGGAGAATTGCTTGAACTCAGGAGGCGGAGATTGCAGTGAGCCGAGATTATGCCACTGCACTTCAGCCTGGTGCCTGGCTACAAAGCAAGACTCTGTCTCAAAAAAAAAAAAAAAAAAAGGAAATTTGCAGATGTGATTAAATGAAGGCTCTTGAGATGGGGAGATCATCCTGGGTTATCCAGATGGACCCTCAATGTCATCACAAGTGTCCCTACCCATTTATGCCTGAGGTTGCAATTTTTTGAATTTGAAAAAGCAGACCTGGTGATGACCTTGAGTGGTAGGAGATAAATAACTCTCACATGCTTAGTGTTCCAATACTGGAACACTGGGTGTAAAATTTAGAGAAAGACAGAGGAAGATTTGACACAGAAGAGCAAAGGTGACAGGATGACCTCCATGAAGAGGGATTGGAAGATGCCATGCTGCTGGCTTCGGAGATGCAGGAAAGAAACACAAGCCAAGACATGCAAAGAATACGGTTGTAGAAGCTGGGGCGAATGAGGAAGAAGCTTCTCCTCTAGAGCCTCCAGAAAGAGCATGGCCTGCTGACACCTTGATTCTGGCTCAGTGAAATCGATTTCAGACTTCCAGCCTCCAGAACTCAAAGAAGAGAAGGATGTGTTGTTTTAAGACCAAGTTTGCAGCGATTTGTTACACTAGCCACAGGGAAGTAATGCACTTAGCTGCATTATCACCCAGTTCTTTCCTATGAATGAACCCACTGTCCACCCTAACCATCAGAGCTAGGCAGCTTTCACCACCGACCTGCCACGTGAAGGGCAGCCCTGGAGACAATCTGGCTCTGGGAGAAGCGGGAAGATGAGCCCTCATTCATTCATCCAGTCAGTCTTCACTGAATGCCTACTCTGCGTTTGGCCTCATGGTGGGTGCCGTCAACATTGTTGGGAGTGAAAACAGCTTAACCTCTCCCCTCATGGAGGTCAGCATCTAGGAGGAGAGTCAGATATTGAACATATACTCACACCGATGAACGAAGATTTACAAAAGGCTTCTAAGGAAAGGATTGCAGGGATGGTAATGGGGCAGGGGCTGGGAAAGGGCTCGGAGGTGTCCCTCCAGAAATGCCCTGGATCTGAGTCCCGGAGGAAGAGAGAGTTTTTCAGGTGCCTTAGTCCTTTTGGACTGCCATAACAAAATAACTTAGCCTAGGCAGTTTATAAACAACAAACACTTATTTCTCATGGTAACAGAGGCTGTGAAGTCCAAGATTCAGTGTGTGGTGAGGACCCATTTCTCATAGATGGTGACTTCTCACTGTGTCCCCACACAGTGAAAGGGAGAAACAAGCTACTCTGGGCCTCTTTTACAAAGGAACAAATCCCATTCATGAGGCTCTGCCCTCAGGACCTAATCACCTCCCTAAAGCCCCACCTCTTAATACTATTACACTGGGAATTAGATGTCGACATAGGTAGTTATGGGTGATACAAACATTCAGATCACAGCACCAGGGAAGGAGGGTGGGGTGGGAGGAGAGGGATCCAGGCAGAGGGAACAGCACAAACAAAAAGGCCCTCATGGCAGGAGGGAACCTGGTGTGTGTGTTGAGCGGGGTTGGGGGGAAGGGGGTTGGGGGAGGGGGAGGGGAGGGGAAAGGGTGGGGGTGGGAGGGAGGGGGGAGGGTAGGGGAGTGGAGTCTAAAAGGCCCAAGAAAGTGGCATGTGTGTGTAAGGGAGGGAGCTGGGGTATGGAATGGATGAAGAAAAGAAGAGCCTAGAGAGGTGTGAGCAGATCCAGCAGGACTTCATAGGCTTTATCATGCTATCACATGCTGAAGGTGTTTGGTATGGTGTGAATGTTTGTGACTCTCCAAAATTCATATTGAAACTTAATTTCCATTGCAATAGGATTAAGATGTGGGAACCTTTAGAAGGTGAGATCAGTGCTCTTAAAAAAGTACTGGAGAGAGCAAGTTCAGTCCTTTTTGACCTTCTGTCCATTCTGCTTGTGAGAAGACAGTGGTCTTCCTCTCTGGAGATCACAGAAAAAAGGCACCAGCTTGGAAGCAGAGAATGAGCCTTACTAGGTTTGGAGTCTGCTGGCATCTTGATCTGGGACTTCCCAGCTCCAGGGCTGGGAGAAAGAAGTTTCTATTTATAACTTGTCCAGTCTAAGGAATTTTGTTACAGCAACAGGAATGGACTCGGACAGTGTTTAAATCCGAGAGCTATAATCACATTCACATGTTGAGAAAATGTCTCTGGCTGCAGGACAGAGATGGGTGTGTGAACCTGGGTGGTGGCCGTGTAGATGGAGAAAGGTGGACAGCCGAAAACTATTTTAGGAGGTGAAATAAACACCAGCTGGTGATGAACTGAATATATGAGTGGCGGGTTGGGAGGGGTCAAGGATGATGTCTAATTTTGGAATTTTGAGATTTCTATGGATAGATGGTGGTGCTGGGACGTTTGCTGAGCTAGGGCTGGGGGGCATTGCGGGTAGATTCGGGGATCAGGAGTTTGACTTGGAGAGATTGAGTTAAAGGTATCTTTGAGACATTTAAGTAGAAGTATCAGATACTGTAACTTCCCCTGCTGGTCTGTCTCAGCATTTTCCCCTTAGAAATGTGTGTGTGTCCCCAAAAAGACAAATATTATGTGATTCTACTTTTTCTCTGTAGCCCAAGCTGGAGTGCAGTAACAGGACCTCAGCTCACTGCAACCTCTGCCTCCAGGGCTCAAGCAATTCTCATGCCTCAGCCTCCTAAGTAGCTGGGACCACAGGTGTGCGCCACCATGCCTGGCTAATTTTTTGTATTTTAGTAGAGATGGACTTTCATCATGTTGCCCAGGGTTGTCTCAAACTCCTGAGGTCAGGCGATCCGCCCACCTTGGCCTCCCAAAGTGCTGGGATTATAGGTGCTAGCCACCGGGCCTGGCCTGATTCCACTTTTATGAAGTACACAGAGTCATCAAAATCAGAGACAGAAAGTAGAATTCTGGTTACCAGGAGCCGGAGGGAAGGGAGTTCATGTTTAATGGTACAGAGTTTCAGTCTGGGAAGATGAAAAAAATTCTGGAGGGGGCCGGTGGTGATGGTTATATCACAGTATGAATGTTCTTAACCAGACAAAACCATAAGAAATGGTTTAAGACAGTAAATATTATTACGTATATGTACTCTCTTATATAATAAATGTTATATGTAATATATATATAACACAAATATTTACTATTAATAGTAAATATTATTTTATATATAATATATATTTATATGTATTTGGCCACAATTTAAAAAAATAGAAGTGCGTGTGAACTATACATAAAAGTATGCATAAAACATATTATTTTTCTAATATATAATCTTTATATGCTAATAAAATATATAATAGTAAACATAAGCTAAATAATATAATATTTTATTTTATTTATTCATAGTTTATGGAAAATTATGATATTTATTTTTTTTCATGATTCTCTATCTAGAAAATACTTTATTATTTTTGTGGAATAATAAAGCAGTTATGTTCCAAGCATCCTACTTCGGTAATAATCTGCGTGCGACTCTTGATGGCCCCGTGTGCCCCATTCCCTCGTACTTATTCCCTCAGAGGTAGACACCATCACAAACTCGTGTTAATGCTTTTTATTTTTATCGTTTACTGCTCATATATGAATGCCTGCACAATTGTATTTTTTAGTTTTATAAACTTTATATAAACTTGTTAATCAGCATCTTGTTTTTGAGATGCTTTCATGTCCATACATGCTTATTCATTTTTCACTGCTGTATAGTATTCTGTGGTACAACCAGAACACCAACAAAGCAGGTATGAACATTCTGGAACATGCCTCCTGATGCTCCTGTGTAGATTTTCTAGGGCAGTGCTGGTCAATAGAATGTTCTACAACAATAGAAACGTTCTATACAAATGGGGACTTTTCAATACAATTGCCACTAGCCACTGTTTACTAATGAGTACTTGAAACACGGCTCAGGCTACCGAGGGACTGAATTTTAAATGCTATGTAATTTTAATGATTTTAAAGTGAAATAGCCACGTGAAGCTAGTGGTAACCAGGGATAGACCCAGGAGCAAAACTGCAAAGTGTAATTACCTGTTGATCTTTACGAGGTAACAGTGAAATGTTTTCCAAAGAGGTAGAGCCAATTTCCCTATATCTTTATTTTATCCAGCTCCCTAGATCTTTGCTAACCAGATGAACTATCCAAATGAAAGTTGATCCAAAGATAAACTTTCTGGCTGGGCGTGGTGGCTCAGGCCTGTAATACCAGCACTTTGGGAGGCCAAGGTGGGTGGATTGCGAGGTCAGGAGTTCAAGACCAACCTGGCCAAGATGGTGAAACCTCATCTCTACTAAAAATACAAAAATTAGCTGGACATGGTGGCATACGCCTGTAATTCCAGCTACTTGGGAGGCTGAGGCAGGAGAATCACTTGAACCCAGGAGGTGGAGGTTGCAGTGAGCCAAGATCAAGCCACTCCACTCTAGCCTTGGCGAAAAAGCAAAACTCCAACTCAAAAAAAAAAAAAAAAAATCTGAGAACAAAAGGGGCTCTATTAGTTACTAGTCAGGGTTCTCCAGAGAACAGAACCAAAAGGACTGACAGATGTAAAAAGAGATTTATTTTGTTTAATTTGGTATTTTTTAATCCTTTTTTTTTTTGAGATGAAGTCTCCCTTTCTTGCCCAGGCTGGAGTGCAGTGGCACAATCTTGGTTCACTGCAACCTCCATCTCCCGAGTTCAAACAATTCTCTTACCTCAGCCTCCCGAGTAGCTGGGACTAAAGGCACATGCCACCACCCCTGGCCAGGCTGGTCTTGAACTCCTGATCTCAGGCGTGAGCCACTAAATCTGGCCTAGAAAGAGATTTATGACAAGGAATTGGCTCACGGGATTTTAGAGGCCAAGAAGTCCACTATAGGTGGCAAACTGGAGATCCAGGAGAGCTGATGGTGTAAGTTCCAGTCTAAAGGCTGGCAGGCTCAAGACCCAAGAAGAGCTGATGTTTCAGTTTGAGTTCAAAGGTCAGAAAAGACCAATGTCTCAGCCTAAGCAGTCAGGCAGCCGGAGTTCCCTCTTAGCCCTTCTGCTGTAGTCAGAGCTTCAACTGGTTGGATGGGGCCCACCCACTTCTACATTAGGGAGGGCAGTCCACTTTACTCGGTCTACCACTTCAAATGTTAATTTTATCCACCAGTGCCCTCCCAGACACATACCTTGAAGAATCTTCTGCTAAACATCTGGGCACCCTGTGGCCCAGTCAAGTTGATGCATAAAATTAACCATCACCGGGGTCTTACATGGTAATCTCCCTCTCAACCCAGTGGAGTCTAGGTGGTTCAGAGGTGGTCCTCAGAGCAGAATGCAGTACATTTCTAGAAGATAGAACTTCTAGAGAGGAGTGTTTTCTTTCTGGAAACTTGTTCTGACCATGAAAGATAACTTGTAGCAGCAAGAGCTTGTGCAGAACATTTATTTTATTTTATTTTATTTATTTTCTTTGAGACAGTGTCTCATTCTGTCACCCAGGCTGGAGTGGGTACAATCTTGGCTCATTAAAACCTCTGCCTCCTGGGGTCAAATGATTCTGGTGCCTCAAACCTCCTGAGTAGCTGGGATTTCAGGTGCACATCACCATGCTCAGCAAAATTTTTTTTTTTTTGTATTTTTAGTAGACATAGGGTTTTGCCATGTTGGCCAGGCTGGTCTCGAACTCCTGACCTCAGGTGATCCACCTGCCTTGGCCTCCTAAAGTGCTGAGATTACAGGCATGAGCCACTGCGCCTGGCTCAACATTTATTTCTCCATTCCATCAACACAGATTCCCACCTTCCTCCCCACCTCCCAGTACATTTAGAAATGCAGCAGGAAGATCCTTCCATTAAGAAGTCTAGCTTAGAACATTCTCCCTCCTCTCCTCCCTCTAATCTATCCCTGTCTTCTTCCTTCCTTTCCCTCCCCTACACCCCAAATTCTTGTATATTTTATCCAAGACAAATTGCTTCTTAGACCTTCTGCAATTACGAGCACCTCTTCCCACCTGATATGTACAGTGGCCCCGGCAACAGTGACCTGTTCCTGGAAAATGCTATTTAAAACTCCGAGTGCAACTAGAGTGACGCAGGGCTCCCGAATGTGGCTGAGATGTGTCAAGTTACATAAGCGCACATGCTTCATTCTGCCCTTGGCTTGAGGCTCTTCCTAACAGACTGCAGAATTATCAGCTCATTAAAGGGGGAAAAAATGCAGGTTTATAAAAAAAGATTTTGATAATCATCATCATAAAATCAAGGCCGCAGGGTAGAGTTGCACTTAATGGTTGAGAGCCACACTCAGAGAGTCGGCACCTCCCAAGAGGGTCTCAAGGAAACCACAGTAAATCCCAGCTTCTCTCAGGGAGAGGAATATTTTCTGGGAATTCTCTGGAAATGTTTATAAGCAGCCCTGGTGCCCTGCTCTCCCACAAAGCACAACGTTAACGATGAAAGGAAAGAAGGGAATTTTGAATTGCTTACTACCTAGGAAGGGCCACCCAATTTCATACCGGTGGTCTGTTGTTATCCCTTGCTATGATGCTGCAGGGAGCTATCACTGACCCCGTTGTACTGATAGGGAAGCTGAGTTCGAAGCTGGATAAAATATTTGCTCCAGGCCACAGTTGTAAGAAGTAGAACCGGGATTCAAAGCTCGTTGGAAACCCCACAGCTTGATGACAGAGACCATGGACTCTTGTGATATGGAAGGGAAGTGGTGGGAAGGGAAGGACGTGGTCGCTTCAAATGTGATAGAAAGAGGGAAGGGAAGTGCTGGGTACAGGAGGGCGTGGTCCCTGGTGAAGGCCCCACCCCCCGTGCCCACGGACCTAGGTGAGGACAGGCATTTTTGTTTTCCTGCCCAAATGTTGCATTTCCCAAGACCACCCTGGCTTGCCAACCCCCCATCCTGTGCCTATAAAATCCTAAGACCCTAGCAGGTGGACAGGCAAGCAGCTGTACAGCAAGAAGAAATGAAGGGCCAGGCCGGCAACTCACGCCTGTAATTCCAGCACTCTAGGAGGCCGAAGCAGGTAGATCATGATGTCAGGAGATTAAAGCCATCCTGGTGAAACCCCCTTCCTACTAAAAATAGAAATAAAATTACTTGGTGGTGCGCACTTCTAATCCCAGCTACTCGGGAGGCTGGGGCAGAAGAATCACTTGAACTAGGGAGTTGGAGATTGCAGTGAGCCGAGATCATGCCACCACACTCTAGCCTGTGTGACAGAGCAAGACTCTGTCTCAAAAAAAAAGAAAAAGATGTCAAAGGGAGCGCGCTGGCAGAAGAGTACATGGCTATCGACTGGCCAAATGAGGCAGAATTGGGCTGGGGTGGTTGGAAGAGAGCTGCAGCCCATCTCCAGGGAAAAAGCTTCCCACTCCATCCCCTGTGGTTTCCCCCGTCTGCTGAGAGGTACTGCTACTCAGTAAAACCTTGCACTCATTCTCCAAGCCCAGGGGTGATCCGATTCTTCTGGTTCACTGAGGCAGGAACCCAGGATACAGAAAGTCCTCTGTCCTTGCAACAAGGTAGGGGGTCTAATTGATCGGGTTAACACAAGCCGCCTATAGATGGCAAAACTAAAAGGGCACCCTGTAACACATGGCTACCGGGGCTGCAGGAGTTGCAAGCATCCACCGCTAGACACTGCCGTGGGGTTGGAGCCCGACAACCAGCCCACCTGTATGTTACCCTAGAGGTTTGAGCAGCAGGTACTGAAGATGCAAGCCACTTCCCCAGTGTACACACTGCGAGGGGGACAAGGGAACTTTGCCCATTTCACCTGGATCCAGAATGCTATTTCATGGGAAATGTACAACCCTGGGCAAGTGACTTGAACTCTCAGTGCCTCAGTTTCCTCATCTATAAGGGCCATGTGATATTTTCTGCCTAGAGGGTAGTAGTGAGGATTATATGAATCAAAACAGCAAAACACTAGAAAACTGGCCAGCATAGAAAGTATTTTAAAAGAACTGTTGTCTACAATGTTTGCAGTTTCTTTATGCGTTCACGCGCGCACGTCTGTGTGGTTTTCAATACAATGCACTTTTTTTTTTTTGAGACAGAGTCTTTCTCTGTCGCCAGGTGCCAGGCTGAAGTGCACTGGCACGATCTCAGCTCACTGCAACCTCTGCCTCCCCGGTTCAAGCAATTCTTCTGCCTCAGCCTCCCAAGTAGCTGGGACTACAGGCGTGCACCACCACACTCAGCTAACTTTTGTATTTTTAGTAGAGACGGGGTTTCACCATGTTGGCAAGGAGGGTCTCAATCTCTTGACCTTGTGATCCACCCGCCTTGGCCTCCCAAAGTGCTGGGATTACAGGTGTGAGCCACTGCGCCCGGCCAATACATGCACTGTTACTCCATTTTGACTCTGCCAGGTTCCCAGGGCCTGACCCCTTCATCACACTTGGTACCTCTTCATAAAATGAAGTTACTGAATTTCAAGCCCAGGCTCTGGAAATATTGGAACTCAAAGGCTGTGCTCTTGCAATATGTCCTTCGCACGCCCACCTTCCCTGCCTGCTGCAGTTCTGACTCTAGCTGATTAAAACCTGCTTTTGCCCAGAGCAAGCCGAGCGGCAGGGCACGCTATCCCTTTTTATGAAAATCCAGCAAGCAGGTGTAAAAGGAAGATAACCACACCCCCACCCCATTTGGGGGCCGAAGATACTTAATTATCTGAAACCCAGATAAACAGCAGGAGCGGATGGTAGCCAAGACGTGGAAACGCTGAAGCAAGAGAGGGGGCTGCAAGAGAAGTCATTAAAAACTAAGGATGTGATTCAGTGCTGGAATGAAGGCCAGAGAACAAGCCTCTGAGAGTTCTTGCCTGCAGTAAGATGGGGGCAGGATGGGTAGGGAGATGGGGTGGCAGTGGGAAGGACTAGAAGGTGGCTGGAACATAGGGTCGGGAAAGGGGAAAACACAGGCGTTTCAAGTATTACCTCCCAGATGTTGGCTGCCTCTTTTCCGGAGGTGGTTTCGTACTATTGCCCTGTTCCAGTCAAGTTGATAAAATCGCCAAGCCTCAAGAGAGAGATCTCTAAATGACATTTTACGCATTGGAAACCAGAGGACATGCAAAGAGAAGTCAGCAAAAGACACACTAGAAATGCAGAGTGAGGAGCATACTCAGCTCCGGCCTGCCTGCTGGGAGCTCACTCACAGCTGGTCTGTGAACTTGACCTCCTGGGCCTGATTCAGGGCAAGTGGGTGTCCTGGGTTGGGGTAGTTGATGTATCTTTCTGTTAGGGAGCATTTGACATGGGTGATACGAGCATGTGTGTGAAGAGCTTAGCACAAGCCTAGGTCCAGAATAAGGGCTCCGTAAATGCCAACTGTTGTGGTCCTTCAGAGTCTTTATGGGAACAGGGTTCTCTACAGCAAATTCCCAGCACATTGACTTCACAAACCTTGACTGGCTCCGTTAGAGTTCATCATTTTGGTGTCTGAAATAAGTACATTGTTTATGTGCAGAGAAATGGTGCTACTGAAACCCCAGGGGTTTGGTCTAGGTCCTGCTGCTCACCACACAGAAAGCCCATCACTGAGAAGGTGGGTATTGCCAAGGAAGAAGATTTTACTCCTGTGCTGCAGCTAAGGAGATGGGGGCTCAGTCTCAAAGCCATCTCCCTGGCCAACTAAAACTAGGAGTTTAAATAGCAAGGAAGAAATGTAACAATGTGTAAGAAAACAGGAACTAGGGAGGGGCAAGGAAGCAATCATGATGAATGAGGGGTCTTGCATCTCATTGTCTGAATGTGGCAATCTGGTGAGTTTCAGTTCTTTGATACTTTTTTGAGAGGCCTGGGGGTCCTTTCCTGAGGAAGGAACTCAGATAAAACAAGTGTAAAATCTGAGTTTACAAATGTAAGCTCAGATAAAACAAATGTAAACTCTAAAAGATCAGAAAGGTCAACTAATGTGTTTATCGGAAAGAACATCTATGATAGGACTATTGGGTCAGTTTCAGTGGTACAGAAAAGTCCAAAGCCACTTAATAGAATTCCTCCAAGTTCCACCATAGGCAATTCAAGATGGCAGAACAGATACAAGATAAGGCCCAGTGTGGGAATGGGGGCGTCCAATCGGAAGCTTGTCCTGGCATTGAAGAGTAAGGCAAAGAGAAAAGGGGTCCTGGCATGGAGAATAAAGACAACAGAACAGCCTCAAGTTAAGGGTTCTGACCCCCAAGACAGACACCTTGGGTTCAAATCCTGTTGCTACTTCATCCTAGCTGGTGACCTTTAATAAGACACTCTGCCTCTCCCACCTCAATTTCCTCATTCACAAAATAGAAGAAAGAAATAGAACTCACTCTGTTGGGGTTCTTGCAAGGACTCAGGAAGCTAAAATTAAGGGGTGAATGCATGAAGGGATGTAGCACTCAGTGTGGCTTGTCAGTGCCCGTGGGAAACAGCAACTCTGTGCTCTGTCATGTGCCCAAGGTCACAGACCAAGGACGCAGGAGAGCCAGGATGATGACCTCTGATCCCACATCTCCCGAGTTCTCACCGGTTCCCTGGGAGGAGGGGAATCTCCCTCTTCTTCCTCACTGTCTTGGCAGGAAAGGAGAACAGACAGAGGCTGTGGATCTTGGGGGAAAGGACGAAGTAAATCAGCCAAGAAAAAGAAAGCCCATGAAATAATCTAAATGTCAGGCTGCCAGGGCATTGAGGGTGCAGCAGGCAGCCCACCCTGGACTCATGCTTAAAAGTCAGTGCAGGCTGAGCACCGTGGCTCAAGCCTGTAATCTTAGCACTTTGGGAGGCCAAGGAGGGTGGATCACTTGAGGCCAGAAGTTCAAGACCAGCCTGGCCAACATGGTGAAGCCTCATCTCTACTAAGAATACAAAAAATAGCCAGGTGTGGTAACAAGCACCTATAGTCCCAGCTATTTGGGAGGCTGAGGCACAAGAATCACTTGAACCTAGGAAGCAGAGCTTGCAGTGAGCCAAGGTTGCACCACTCACTCCAGCCAAGGCAACAGAGTGAGACCCAGTCGCAAGAAATAAAAATAAAAGAGTCTGAGGTGGGCAGATCACAAGGTAAGGAGTTCGAGACCAGCCTGGCCAATTTGGTGAAACCCCATCTCTATTAAAAATACAAAAAAATTAGCCGGGCATGGTGGCACATGCCTGTAAATCCAGCTACTCCGGAGGCTGAGGCAGGAGAATTGCTTGAACCTGGGAGGTAGAGGTTGCAGTGAGCTGAGATCGCGCCACTGTATTCCAGCCTGGGCAGCAGAGTGAGACTCTATCTCAAAAAAAGTCAATACGGCAGGAAGCCATGGAAGTGAGACACATTCTCAACCATGAAATAGGGTCTGACTTGTATTGTCTCCGCAGTAGCTGATGGGTATTAAAGTGATTACCTCGAAGCAGGTGTGACAAAACCAATCTCAAAGAAGCTGTTATACTATGGTCACTGGGAGTCTTTCAGCTGAGGGCTGTCACATTCCTGTCATTCCAAGCTTCCTTGCCTGAGCCTGAAGATGATCAGTAGGGTCTGAAATTTTTTTCTCTCTGTCCTACTCTGTGCCAAGAGTGTCTCGTGTGTGTGTGTGTGTGTGTGTGTGTGTGTGTGTGTGTGTGTGTGTAAGAGGATCTTGGGGTAAGGTTGGAGTGAGAAAGAATAATTTATTGCACATTTGACATATATTCATGAGCCTAAGTGCCAGGCACTGTTCAAAATGCTGAGAAGACATTATGAGGAAGTTACATAAGGCCTCTGCCCTCATGGAGCTTATCAGCTTGAAGGAATTATTTTGGTAGTTATAGTCAAAGTTTCCTTTTCCCTCCCCTTCCCTCCCTTCCCGTTCCCTCCCCTTTCCTCCTCTCTGCTTCCTTTCCCAACCTCCCTTTTTCCCTCCCTCCCTTCCTTCTTTCCTTCCCTGATTTATTTAATAAATATTCTGGAATCAGACTGTATCCTAGCTTGGCTACTAATTAGCTAATGCAGTATTGGGCAAATTTCTTTTTTCTTTTTTTTTAAGGAAGGAAGATGCCAGTTTTATTTAAACACAAAACATGCACATAGCTGTCTACTCATTTGCTTCGCTGCGCAGCCTGGCATTGGGATGGTGACTCTGATGGCCAGCTGGGCAGCTCTTTCCACCATGGCTTTGCAGTTCTTGGAGGAAACATTGTGAGCGATCTCATCACAGTAAGATTTGTTGCACATCAGCAGCACTTCCAGCTCCTTGACTTTGTGGGCAAATTTCTTAACCTCCCATTCCTTCCCATCGAGGACCCACTCACAGGATAAGCCCCACAGCTTCAGGAAAAACCAGCTGTGAGAAAGAACCGAGAAACTGAATTCAAGCAGGGACTTGGCTCAAGTCCTGTTGGGCTGGCGGGCTGAGGATGACGGATGAGGAGTTTGTGCAGATCTGAGCGTGCTGCATCCTTTGTCCTGGCAGCCTTAGCATCCACTCTGTATCTCTGAGATTGACGAGGCAGGTGCACCTTGGGGCAGGCTACACACTGTACAAGTCGGAGCTTGGTTGGGGAGCACCGTCATCAACTAATGCTGTCTGTAGGACCCCATTCCAGCAAGACATCTGGGGACCTGTAAGGGGGTTCCTTCCCTGGAGAATGTCCCTGATCTATGTCCTAACAACACTCAGGTCCTTCTGTATCCTTTAGATAATTTGATTTATCCAAGAGTCTACTGTTGACACTTGGCCCTAAGTGGTCAGACACATGGGCTTGATGAGGAAATTCAGTGAGATCACAAGCCAAGAGCTCAGGGCAGAGCCGCTGCTTAAGAAATGCTAGCTATTCTTGTCCTTAAGCCCTGGCTAAGTGCCAGGCATGTTCACATCTATTCATATATGTGCACGCACACACACACACATACACACACTCATACACAAAGCCATACACACATCCACATACCCACATCCCATACACATACACATCCACGCACCACATCCATACACATACACATACACACGTACACCCACACCCACACACACACACATCTACATCCACACACATACATCCACATCCACACATCCACACATCTACATCCACACACATACATCCACATACACACATACACACATACACACACCACATATACACACACATTCATACACATCCACACACACATCCACACACATCCACACAGACACATCCACACAAGCACACACCCACACATGCATCCACACACCCACACACCCCATTCACACACACACACATCCACACACCACACACACATACCCACACATCGACACCCACACACCCACACATCACATCCACACACACATCCACACACCATACACACATATCCACACATCCACACCCACACATTCACACACACATCCACACACCATACACACATATCCACACCCACACATTCACACACACATCCACACACACATCCACACATCTACACATACGTTCACATACCACATCCACACACAGACGTATCTACACACACACACACACACACACACACACATCCACACACCCCATTCACACACACACATATACAGACACATCCACACCTGCACACATCCATACACACCCACACACACACAGGAGGTTTTGACCTCTTGACCTCGTGATCCGGCTGCCTCGGCCTCCCGAAGTGCTAGGATTACAGGCATGAGCCACTATGCCTGGCCAGAACACAACTTTTTAAATGAGAGTCTGTCTTGAAAGACAACTGCAGCTTTTCAGAGATACTGCGCTGTGTAGATAAGGAACGTTCAACCCACATGACTCTGATGTTGCTAGGGACCCCATATCATTATTTTCCCCCATTTTAGAAATGCGGGAACTGAAATTCAGAGAGTCCACACAACCTGCCCAAGCTGATTGGCTTTTAAGAAAAATCTCAGGCCTATCTGAGAGCAGAGTGTGTGCTCGTGAAAGCCCCCAGCACAGGGTACCACCTCTGCGTTCTGTCCCTCTTTCTTTTCTGTGGGTGATACAGAAAGACCTAGGATTTTGGAGTCAGATTGGCCTGAATTCAATTCCAACTTCAGGGTTGTTGGAAGTAGAAAAGTTCCTTTTAAAGTTTCCTTTCTTGTTAAAGAATAAGTGTGCTAATAACTTTGTTAAGCCCTACCCTATGCAGCTGTTAGATATGCCATGCTTACAGGCATATGGTACACTCTATGTCCTTGTACTTTAACCAAGATATCTGTGCTGAACGTGCTCACAGGCATGTCTCAGCTCTCCATTGCTTTTACCTGTTTAGAAAAGTTTTAAGTTATTAGCCAATCGGGTTTTAGTTTAGATTGTGAGGTCTGGCTCCAGCCAACGGAGATCAGGCACAGCAGTAAGGACGACCCCAAATACATAAGGGATAAATTTGTGCATTTTCCTTTGTTCATTGTACTCTCGTGGCAAGATGGCTAGCAAGGGTACCCTTCCTGCAGTCCGGGAAGTACAAATTGCATCGCTGAAAGATCTTTTGTCTCAGTGCTAATTTTCCTTTGTGGCACTGAGCATCTATTTCCAACAAGGGTCTTGCTTAAAATAGGAGATAACAATACCCAGTTCCTTGGGTGGTCATGACAATCAAATGAGGCTTTTAAAGCATGCATAAAGCCTTTATCTCAGTGCCCAGCACACAGTAGGTGATCAATCAATATTAGGTTTTCCTCTCTCCTCCACACCCTTCTTTCTCAGTCACATCCCCAAAACACTCACATGAACCTGAGCTCGGACTCCCGGCGGACCAAGACTTCCCGGAGACGCTGAATTTTTGCCATCTCTAGCTCAATCTCCTCCGGCATCATGGTTGTCTCTGCCATGGAGATGATGTCCAGCTGATCTGTGCAGGAGACACGAAACGCAAGCGTCAGGACCCCAAGGCTGTACCGTGGGACAGACCTGATATGGCTCCAGGCCACAGGCTTTCCCGAGACCCTCATATGCCTTGAGGGCACACAGACGTCAGCCTGTGTTGCAAATGTGTATCCATGAGCGCACGCTTTAGAAACCAGAAAACATGTTTTCCACAGGAACTTTGCTTTTTTGTGTGTGTGAGACAGTCATGCTCTGTTGCCCAGGCTGGAGTGCAGTTGTATGATCTTGATCTCAGCTCACTGCAAACTCCACCTCCTGGGTTTGAGCGATTCTCCTGCCTCACCCTCTGGAGTAGCTGGGATTGCAGGTGTGTGCCACCACGCCAGACTAATTTTTGTATTTTTCGTAGAGATAGGGTTTCACCGTGTTGGCCAGGCTGGTCTTGAACTCCTGACCTTGTAATCCACATGCCTTGGCCTCCCAAATTGCTCGAATTACAGGCGTGAGCCACCACGCCTGGCCAGACACAATTTTTTAAAAGCTGAAAAAGTACACTACAATGTTAGCCATTCAAATGTTAATATATATGCATGTGTGTATATATTTATACTATTATATACGTATGCATCTATCCACCGTGATATGGGTCTTATTTTTATCATATGAAGTTAGGATCTCACTATTTCATCACGTGTTCTTTTCACTTAGCAACACGCCGTGAGCGCTCCTGCCTGTCCTTGGATGGTCTTCCTCAGCAGCAGTGTGGAAGGCGGGGTGGTTCTCTATTTGTGGCTGTATCATGACGCGCTTAGGCAATCCACAGACGTGTAGGTTGTTTCCTATTTTTCCCCACTGTAATCATGGGGAAAAAAATGTAAGAATTATTTTCACTGTAGGAATGTTCCAGTGAGGAAGATTCTCAAAGTGAAATCTTCGCACACATCTACAGGATTCCTTCTGGCTGTTTCTAGGGTGAATGGCTGAGTTTATAAGGGATATGCTATTCAAAGCCTTTGATCTGTAGTTGGGGAGGCTCATGAGAGGAGATGTTTTTGGTGTACCCTGAGACACCATCAGATCACCTGTATCTGCTAACTCCTTCCACACCCACCCCCAAGATGAAAGCCACCCCACACCACAGTTCTACAAGGGCGTCTGTCTTTTTTCCTTAAACTCAAGAAATAATCAAAGTTGGTATACTTTATACCCGTTATTTGGAAAGTTGTTCTTTTTTCTTTTCCTTTTTCTTTTTTTTTTTTTTTCCTGAGATGAGGTCTCCCTCTGTTGCCCAGGCATGAGGGTAGTGGCGTGATCTCAGCTCACTGCAAATTCTGCCTCCAGGGTTCAAGCGATTCTCCTGCCTCAGCCTTCTAAGTAGCTGGGATTACAGGCTCGTGCCACCATGCCTAGCTAATTTTTATATTTTTAGTAGAGTTGGGGTTTCACCATGAGCAGGAGTTGGCCAGGCTGGTCTTGAATTCGTGCTCTCAAGTCATCAGCCCATCTTGGCCTCCCATAGTGCTGGGATTACAGGTATGAGCCACCATACCTGGCTTGCTTTCTTCTTTTTGTAGAAGCAAGTTCTCCCTATATGGCCCAGACTGGTCTTGAACATTCGGCCTCAAGCAATCCTCCTGCCTCAGCCTCCCAAAACGCTGGGATTATTTACAGGTGTGAGCCAATGTGCCCATTAAAAGTTGTCCTCTTTCTACTTGTTTGTCTCCCTCCTAGGTCCTGGGGCCCTGGCCCCTGCATACCTGCACAGGGCTTAGGGTGCTCTGATTTCAGGTTTCCCTGAAGTCAGTCCCTGCCTGCTAGGGTGGCTGGATAGAACAGCACCCTCTTCCAGGAGCCCACCTGATGCATTTGTCCACCTATGGGCCTCTCCTGGCCCTGGGTTTTTCAGCAGGCATTGGATTCTTGGTAAATTGGCATACCTTTCCATCACCTACCCTCCAAAGTGTCCATTCCATGTGCCAAAGTTATCTGTATGCCCTCCACCAATCAAAACACCTTATTTTGCTGAGGAGACAGGAAGAAGGTACTTCTCTGGAGCTGATTCTCATATTGAAATTAATAGCCTCTCTTCATTCTCTCTGAGATGATTCCTTTTTTTTTTTTTTTGAGGCCAAGTCTTGATCTGTTGCCCAGGCTGGAGTGCAGTGGTACAATCTTGGCTCACTGCAACCTCTGCCTCCCGAGTACCAGCAATTCTCCTGCCTCAGCCTCCTGAGTAGCTGGAACCACAGGCACATGCCACCATGCCTGGCTAATTTTTTGTATTTTTAGTAGAGACAGGATTTCACCATTTTGGCCAAGCTGGTCTTGAATTCCTGACTTGAGAGGATCCACCAGCCTTGATCTCCCAAAGTGTTGGGATTACAGGTGTGAGCCGCCATGCCTGGCCTGACAAATCCTAGTGTTCAAGAGAAACAGTAACAAAGGCAATGGAAAAGGCTAAGCGATTACCTGGGGAGAGGAAAAAATTTGACCTGATGGTCACAGACCTGCTAAAGATTTTCTCCTCGGTTGGGTGTGTTGGCTCACACCTGCAATCCCAGCACTTTGGGAGCCCGAGGTGGGTGGATCACGAGGTCAGGAGGTCAAGATCAGCCTGGCCAAGATGGTGAAACCCTGTCTCTACTAAAAATACAAAAATTAGCCAGGCATGGTGGCGTGCACCTGTAATCCCAGCTACTCAGGAGGCTGAGGCAGGGAATTGTTTGAACCCGGCCGGAAGAGGTTGCAGTGAGATGAGATCCTGACACTGCACTGCAGCCTGGGCAACAGGGTAAGACTCCATCTCAAAAAAATAAATACAAATTTTGTTCTCTTTGAGTTCAGCATCTCAGAGCAATGTCTGCTTCTTTTATATTTTCAGGGAGCTCCAATATTTCATAAAACAGATAAGTGTAGAACCTGCTATTGGGTTGGAGACGGGTCACCGACCAACTGTATAAGTAGGAGGAAAAGAGG
The DNA here is from genome assembly GCF_009761245.1 of Sapajus apella. Lineage (NCBI taxonomy): Eukaryota > Metazoa > Chordata > Mammalia > Primates > Cebidae > Sapajus > Sapajus apella. The sequence goes on from NW_022437136.1 coordinate 702,120, forward strand.
GGAGGTGGGTGAATGGGAAAAATGTGAAATTGGAGAGATTCACAATTGCCTTCTCCCTGCCTTCTTTTTTTTTTTTTTTTTTTTGAGATGGAGTCTCGCTCAGTCGCCAGGCTGGAGTACAGTGACACGATCTCGGCTCACTGCAACCTCTGCCTCCTGGGTTCAAGTGATTCTCCTGCCTCAGCCTCCCAAGTAGCTGGGACTACAGGCACACGTCACCACGTCCAGCTAATTTTTGGATTTTTAGTAGAGACGGGATTTCACCATGTTGGCCAGGATGGTCTCGATCTCTTGACCTCGTGATCTGCCCGCCTCAGCCTCCCAAAGTGCTGGGATTACAGGCATGAGCCACCATGCCCAGCCTCTCCCTGCCTTCTAAAGATGGCAGGTCCCAAAGATTATCTGCCCACCTGACCAAGCCTGTGCCAGAGAAGGGTGAAACGGGAGACATTAGTAGAGGGAAGGGAGGGAGTGTCAAAGAGAAGCGGGTAGGAGAGAGGTCAGAGGAGCCGTCTCAGGCTGTGGCTTGGGGAGAGAACATGATGTCTATCTGCAGAGGATTTGTGGGTAATGTCTCATGTGATGTCCTGGCTAAAGATCTGAGATCAGCTGGGCGCGGTGGCTCATGCCTGAATCCCAGCACTTTGGGAAGCCAAGGTGGGTGGCTCATGAGGTCAGGAGATCAAGACCATCCTGGCCAACATGGTGAAACCCTGTCTCTACTAAAAACACAAAAATTAGCCATGGTGGCATGTACCTGTAGTCCCAGACACTTGGGAGGCTGAGACAAGAGAATTGCTTGAACCCAGGAGGGAGAGGTTGCAGTGTGCTGAGATTGTGCCACTGCACTGCAGCCTGGCCACAGAGCGAGACTGTGTCTCAAAAAAAAGAAAAAGAAAAAGAAAGATCTCCTAGGGTCATCTGGTTATGCTTCAAGGCCCCGGAATCCAATTTTGGGTCCTACCACTGTCCCTGACACCATGCTGAGATGGCTCCTGGAATTGGTGCAGTGCGGACGGGCTTGAGGAAGGAGGGAAGAAGGGAGGGATAGGATCAAAATATTAATACTGCTCGGACGCAGTGGCTCATGCCTGTAATCCCAGCACTTTGAGAGGCTGAAATGGACGGATCACCTGAGATCAGGAGCTTGAGACCAGCATTATCAATGTGGCGAAACCCTATCTCTACTAAAAATACAAAATTTAGCCTGGCATGGTGGCGGGTGCCTGTAATTCCAGCTACTTGGGAGGCCAAGGCATGAGA
>NW_022437136.1:708382-719114 GCF_009761245.1 Sapajus apella
ATCACTGTCACAATGACTATGACCAGGGAAAAAAGCTTTAACTGCAGCTGAGGAGATGGAAACTCAGCCTCAAATCTGTCTCCGCAACCCACTAAAGTTAGAGGTAGCAAGGAAGAAATGTAACTACATGTTACATTGTGATATATCCCTATTTTTTTTTTTCTGGGAAAAAAGGATTAGTAAGGGGTAAGGAAGAGAATCTGGTCAATAGGATGCAAGTGGCTGGTCAGGCAGTTGTGATGGTTGAGGAGTCAGGTATTTCATTGTCTGCACATGGTGATCTGGTAAATTTCAATTCTTTAATACTATCTGGGCGCCTACAGGTCAGTTTCTTGAGAACAGGACTCAGGTAAGATAAATGTAACTTTCTCAAATTTTAAGATTAAGAGGGTCAATTTTTATGTTTATTCAAAAGGAATCATAAACACTTTGAAGGGAGCAGTTGGGTCCGGGGGCACAATGAGTGGCGGGGCTGAAACTCAAGCCCAGATCTATCTGATCCCACTGCCCGTGCTTTAAGGTCAGAAGAGCTACAGAACGGTGTTTTCAAAACTCTCAACACTGTAGAATTCACCCCGACTACATATTCTGTGCTCTATCATGTGCTACTCAATATGTCACGACGTTCACTTTTTTTACTCGAACTTTATAAAGGAAATGTCATATGACTTCCACGGATAATAAGTGACTCTTACTTGGCATAATTAGAAAATAGCCGCAAAAATAAAACTGATGAAAACAAAGCAATACTGTTAAATTCTACTATCTAGCCTTCTTAAGGTTCAGTTAGAAGCTTGAATTTTCTTTCTTAACAAGGTGAATCAGCATTAAAGACAAAGCTAGCATCAAATTGTGGCTTTCTCCTTTTGGTAATCAGAAAGGTTGATGACTGGGGAAAAAAAGGAGTAGCTTTCCTGAAGGGTAAAACAATTAATTGCTGTTTGATGCTACAAGCATTAGAGTACCACTGGGGGTACCTACCCCACCCCCTGAGAATTCTAGTCCTTTGCGTTGGAAAGGTCTTAAAGGTCTTGTTGGTCAGCCTCATACCTATGTGGGATAGGATGTAAAATGACTTGGCAGGACATGGCTCTGAGGGTCCCTCAATAAACAGTTCTCATTGAAAATTCAATGCAGTGGCTCATGCCTGTAATCCCAGCACTTTGGGAGGCCGAGGTGGGCCGATCATGAGGTCACAAGATCGAGACCATCCTGGCCAGCATGGGGAAACCCCATGTCTACTAAAAATACAGAAATTAGCTGGGCGTGGTGGTGTGTGCCTGTAGTCCCAGCTACTCGGGAGGCTGAGGCAGGAGAATCACTTGAACCCGGGAGGCAGAGGTCACAGTGGGCTGAGATTGCACCACTGCACCCCAGCCTGGCGACAGAGCAAGACTCTGTCAAAAAAGAGAGAGAGAGAGAGAAAGAAAAGAAAATTCAATGAGAACTCAAGCTGAAAGGACAATTCTCAGCCATGGGTTAAGTCCTACCCAAAGAGGAATCTGTCATTTTGAGCAATTATTTCAACCTAGCTCATATAACAAAGGCAATTAAATGAAGGGCGGGGGCTATTCATGTCATCAATGGAATATACTTGGGCCAGAGAGGTTGCATTTAGGCTTGATATGAGGGACTGGGGTAGGGGGAGTCAGTGTTGAGGGAGAACCAACTTTCACCTAGTATGTCCCTTTCTCTTCTTTGGGTTTTTAAATGCTTTTTATTTTGGCATAATTTTAGATTTATGGAAAATTTGGCTGGATGCGGTGGCTCATGTCTGTACTCACAGTGCTTTGGGAGGCTTAGGGAAGAGGATCACTTGAAGTCAAGAGTTTAAGACCAGCCTGGGCAGCAGAGCAGGACCCCATCTCTACAAAAATAAAATGTAAACATTAGCCGGGTGTGGTGGCACATGACTGTGGTCCCAGCTACTTGGGAGGCTGAAGTGGCAGGATCACTTGGGTCCAGGAGTTTGAGTCTTCAGTGAGCTATGATGGTGCCACTCCACTCCAGCCTGGGTGACAAACTAAGACACTATTTCTAAAAAAAGAAAAAAAAAAGATTTTAAGAAAAGTTGCAAAGAGCATACAGAATTCCCCTCTACTCCTCACTCAATTTCCACTATTGTTAACATTACCAAGAAGCTGACATTGGTGCATTGTTATTAACTATATTGATTGAAATTTTACCCATTTACCAGTGGTCAGATGCTACCTTTCCAAAACATTTAAAATTAAAAAGGGAGAAAAGAAAAGGGGCTGATGTGTGCAGGCACCATGGGGAGCCAGGTCAGCCTTCGAAGAGAACAAGAGAGGGGCGTGGTGCTGGGTGTGGGCTTTGGGGTTTCAGAGTCTGGTTCTCATGTTTGACTCATCCATCAGTGACTCTGGGTGCCTCAGTTTCTTTATTTGCCACACTGGGGAACAATCATACCCATCTCACAGGTGATTCATGTAAGTGCCAAGCATATAGAAAGTTCTCTGTAATTACATTTGCTCTTACATCCACCAAATAACTATGCATCGAGAACCTGCTTTGTGGAAGACCTGGCTCTAAGCCATAGGGTTGCAGCAATGAGCAAAACAGACACAAACCTCTGCCTTTGTGGACCTGAGCTTGTAGCAAGAGGCTTACAGCGCTGGGGAGAAAACTTGCTCTAAGAATCTGCAAGGGTCACTGGCTCAAGACAGACGTCGCTTCAAGTCCTGGCTCTACCACTAACTGTGCGACCCGGGCAAATGACTTGATCTCCCCAAGATCAAGTCAGTTTCCTCTTCTGTGAAATGGGAACAGTAACTCCTACCTCATGAAGTTGCTGCTGTAGGGATGAAATGGGATAATACATTTGCCCCTCAGTATCCATGTGGGATTGAGTTCCAGGCCTCCCTGTGGATACCAAAAGCCTTGGATGTTCAACTTCCTGATACAACGCACTGTAATATTTGCATATAACCTCCGCACATCCTCCTGTAGACTTTGAATCATCTCTAGATTATTTATAATCCCTAATATGACGCCTACACATCGCTTCATTTACATAGATTCAGCGTAGTACTCGAAAGTTTTGCTTCTTGGAAATTTGCGGATTTTTTTGTGAATATTTTCCATCCACAATTGGTTGAATCTGCAAATGCGGAACCCACAGATACAGAGGACCAACTGTATACCTCATGTGCTTGGTGGAGTACCTGGACCAACTGTATACCTCATGTGCTTGGTGGAGTACCTGGACCAACTGTATGCATCATGTGCTTGGTGGAGTACCTGGACCAACTGTATGCATCATGTGTTTGGTGGAGTACCTGGACCAACTGCATGCATCATGTGCTTGGTGGAGTACCTGGACCAACTGCATGCATCATGTGCTTGGTGGAGTACCTGGACATCACAGAGAGTGGTCAGTAGCACTATTCCCACCATCACATTGCCTTTCTCTGCAAGAAGACAGACTAACACTGGGGAGAAAGTAAAATCAGAGTCACCATCAGATTTGAAGAACACAGACTCATGGTCACGGAAGCCACCTCTGCACCCTTCTAGGTGAGACCACAGCCCTGCAGCTCCAACAGACCCATACCTGCCCTGAGAGGAGACTCTAGAGGGGCCCCCACCAGCCTGTTGTCAAGGAGCCCATTCCTGGTATTGGCCCAACAGGAAGTCTGGATTCCCAAGAGAATAGATCTGCACCCCTTGACCAGGAAACCAACATCTGAAGGCATTTAAAAGGCTCCTGGTGGCACTCCAGCCTTCGTTGTCACCAATCATTCATGTAGGAAAGCAGCTCATTCCAACCCCCAAGCATCCTATTATGGGATGCACCAAGCGCCTCGCCTTCTTTCTATGACGTGGATGTAATGGGAAGCCGCCGGTTGCTTTTAATGAGTCACCATTTTCCAAAGAATGAAGTCACTGCTTTTAACTCAGAAGTTCCCGGCTGCTCCTTTTCCCCCAGCCTGCCTTGTGAAGAAGATGGCACTGGATCCCTGAGAGCGATCATACGTTTCCTTGCACTCTGCCATCCCCTACATACCGTCTCTGTGACCCCACGCGGAAGATTTTGCAGCTGAGAAAACTGACAGCCTTCAGATCCTGGCTATGACTCCTATTCTCCAATGGCACCTCAGGCACATTTTTTAAACTTCTCTGGATTTCTATTTTCCCAGCCACATCTGCCATGTCAAAGGACACAAAAGTAATCAGGGAGGACGCACCAACAGTGGGCGAAGACGCAGGCGTTGGCCTTAAGCAGACATGAGTTGACGGCCCGGCGCCACGTCTTTCTAATGGCCGACCTTGGCAAATGCCCTAACCTCTCAGAGCTTCAGTTTCCTGTAAATTGGGGGTCATAAAAGAAAGAATGTACAGACCAGCACAGTCCAACTGAAAAACACTAGCCACACATGTAATTTTGAACATTCCAGGAACCACATTCTAAAAAAAAAGAGCTGGGTGCGGAGGCACATGCCCGTAATCCTAGCCCTTTGGGAGGCAGAGGTGGGCATATCACTTGAGGTCAGGAGTTCGAGACCAGCCTCACCAATATGGCGAAACTCTGTCTCTCCTAAAAATACAAATATTAGCTGGGTGTGGTGGCATGTGACTGTAATCCCAGCTACTTGGGAGGCTGAGGCAGGAGAATTGCTTGCACCTGAGAGGTAGAGGTTGCAGTGAGCAGATATTGCACCACTGCACTCCAGCCTGGGCGACAGAGGGAGCCTCAATCTCAACAACAACAGTAACAAAAATTAGCTGGGCATGGTGGCAGGTAGGTGCCTATAATCCCAGCTATTCAGGAGGCTGAGGCAAGAGAATTGCCTGAACCTGGGAGGCGGAGGTTGCAGTGAGGCAAGATCGTGCCACTGTGCTCCAGCCCGGGCGACAGAATGAGACTCCGTCTCAAAAAAACAAAACTAAAACTAACAAGAGGTGGTTGCAGAGGCACGTGCCTGTAGTCCCAGCTGCTCTGAAGGCTGAGGCAGGGGGATCGTTTGAGTCCAACCTAGGCAACATAGCAACAGGACCCTGTGTCTTAAAAAGAAAAACAAAAACAAAGATAAAAAGAAATGGGAGAGAGATTAATTTCAATAACATATTTTATTTAATCCAATAGATCTAAAGGATTATCAGTTCAAAATATAATCAATATTTTAAAGATATAATTCAGATGTTTTATATCCTTTTTGGAGGGAGCGTGGGTTTCAAGTCCAGTATGTATTTTTTACCCTTTGAATAGATCTCAATTTAGGCCAGGCGTGGTGGCTCACGCCTGTGATCCCAGCACTTTGGAAGGCTGAGGCAGGCAGATCACCTGAGGTCAGGAGTTCGAGACCAGCCTGGACAGCATGGTGAAACCCCATCTCTACTAAAAATACAAAAATTAGCCAGGTCTGGTGGCACATGCCTGTAGTCCCAGCTATTCGGGAGGCTGAGGCAGGAGGATCACTTGAACCTGGGGGATGGAGGTTGCAGTGAGCCGAGATTATGCCACTGCACTCCAGCTTGGGTGACAGAGTGAGACTCCGTCTCAAAACTAAAGAAAGAAAGAATTGATTTCAATTTGGAATGGCCACATTTCAAGTGCTTTCAAGTCCCAAGTCCTTGTTCACTATCCTGGGACGCTCTGTTCCTCTCTTTCTTCATTTCTCCCTGATACCTTCCCCTTCCTCAAAGATTCTTTCTCCCTGAGGTATTTCTCCATTTCAGGACTCTTTTGCCTTCCCTTTTAACCACTCTCATTAGAGGGCTTCTGATGGACCCTCTCATCCCACCTCAAGCCCCCAGCAGCCTATAGGTGGCCCTGCCTTTGGTCAGAGGCTCAGCACATTCAACCTGTGTGGAACCCCAGGTCACATGGGACCCTCCCCTTCAGCAGGGACTGTGAGGAAACCCTTAGAAGGAACGTGTGGGGTGCAGGCCACACAGGTTATCTGTCCCCTAAATCCTGATAGGACTGGCTTGTCTGTGATCCAGAATCATGCAGAATGTATGCCTGACATCAGCTCTCTCAGGCAGTGCAGTCTGTCGGGAGCCAGGAAGGTGGGGGTAAGGACACAGGTATCTCTGTGGAGGGGTCTCCACCAGCAGCGTCTGAACAAAGGCACCAGAAAACCGGAGACTGACCGTGAGAAGTTGCAAAGAGCATACAGAATTCCCCTCTACTCCTCACTCCATTTCCACTATTTGTTAACATTACCAAGAAACTGACATTGGTGCATGGCTATTAACTATATTGATTGAATATACTGATTGAGTGATAAGGGACGAGTGGGGTTTTCCTGTACTTTCATCCGTTTGTTTCCCCACTTCCTACCCCCCACTCCTTGCCTGGAGCTAGAAGGTCTTTGGTGAGCTGAAAGAGACAGCTTATTAAATAATAATGACATGGCATCTTCCCGCAAGAGGTGGTCAGGGTTGGCAAGAGAAAAACTCATCTTTCAGATTCTCTGAGCAACCTGAATGATGAGCTGGAAGAAATGTCCAGAGCCTCAGAAATCGAACGCTTTCCCTCCAGGAAGGAACTGGGAGGTAGGAAAGGGAGGCAGACAGAAGGTGTCCACGGATGCCCATCCCAGGAGGACTTTGGAAGAAGCTGTGGTCCTTCCTCCTTCATGAACCACAAGGGTATGCAGAACTGGTTGACAGTAGGAATTTCTTTCTACAAACAGGCTCTTCCTCTGCGACCTCCCAGAAGTCCCAGATCTTAGAGGTCCGGGTACAAAGAAACTACAAAGGAGAGCATTTGATGCCCTTGACTTTCTTTTTTTTTTTTTTTTTTTTTTTTGAGACAGAGTCTTGTTCTATCTCCCAGGCTGGACTGCAGTGAAATGATCTCAGCTCACTGCAACCTCCACCTCCCAGGTTCGAGCGATTTTCCTGCCTTAGCCTCCCTAGTAGCTGGAATTACAGGTACCTGCTACTGTGCCCGGCTAATTTTTGTATTTTTAGTAGAGATGAGTTCTCACCATGTTGTCCAGGCTGGGCCCTTGACTTCTGCAGTGAAATCGGAAATAAGGGTGCAGGTTGAAGAGGTGAGATTGAGCAGTAGAAGAGAGGCTGAGTTAGCCCATCTAGGGAGGCATCCTGGGAAGACCCAAGACGTGAGACAATGAGTTCCTTTCACAAGAAAGACAAACTCCAGGCGAAGCCTGTGGAAGTGTAATCTGAGAACTTCTGAAGACTCATTCTGAGAGCAGGAGCCAAGGCTAGAGCAAGCGCTTCGTCTCACCGCTGCTCCATAGCCTGTGAGCGCTGTGACATTTGGGGTTGGATGCTTCTTCGTGCTGGGGGCTGTGCAAACACCGTAGGCTGTGCAGCAGCATCCCTGGGCTTTCCCACTGGCTGCCAGTAGCATCCTCTCCCCAACCCGAAATGTCTTCAGATACTGGCAAGCATCCCCTGGGGGACAAAATCGCCCTTTGTTGAGAACCACAGGATCTGACTCAGGGTCTTTATCCCTCTTTTCTTCCTCTCCTTTCCTTCCTTTCCTCCTTTCTTCCTTCCTTAATTCCTTCTTTCCTTCCTTTCTTCCTTTTTCTTTTTCCTTCCTTCCTTTCTTCCTTCCCTTCCTATCTCCTTTTTCTTTTTTCCCCTTTTCTTTCCTTTTTCCTTTTTCTTTTATTTCCTTTCCTTTTTTTTTTTTTTTTTTTTTTAAACAAGGTCTCTATTACCCAGGCTGGAGTGCAGTGGTGTGATCACAGCTCACTGCAGCCTCAATCTCCTGGGCTCAAGCAATCCTCCCACTTCAGCGTCCTGAATAGGTGGGACCATGGGTGTCCACCACTGCATTCTTTTAATTTTATAGAGACAGAGTCTCACTGTGTCACCCAAGCTGATCTTAAACCAGGCTTAAGTGATCCTCCCACCTCAGCCTCCCAAAATGACGGGATTACAGGCATGAGCCACCCCACCCAGCCTAAACCCAGAGTTTTTTATTGTGCTCCTAGGACACAGGTGTGAGACTCACCTAGGTGTGGTTAAAAAAAAAAATCCATCTCCCTGGGCTTCTCTTGGATCTACTGAATCAAAATCTCCCCCGAGAACACCCAGCAAGCTGCCCTTCAAGATGGTTATTCTTCATTAAACTCCGTATACCCCCATTTCCTGAAATGGGAAGGATAATGATAGTATCTATCTCAACGCTTGATACGGAGATTAAGTGAGGGGATTCCCACGTTGAACACAGTGTGCTAAATGTTAGCTATTATCACTCACATAAAGATGGAGAAGCACTGGTTTGGAGAGAGATGCATTGAGTGCTCTTGAAGAGAGGGAAGAACAGGAAGCCGGGGGCAGGAGTGTGAACGCTGCGGTGATAACCAGCCTGCTCAAATGCCAGCCAAGTACTGCGGCTAATGATGAGGGGGCACAGCAGGGATCATCGCTGCCGCCTTGGGGCTTCCCTCTCGAGATCATCATCGTTCATGCTGACTTCCTGCTCTGACTGCCTCCCAGCTAAAACTAATAGTGGCAACTGACGATACAAGGCAAGAGGCGTGACAGTGGAAAAAAAATACCAATCTGTGTCTCAGTTAGTGCTGCCATAACAAATGAACACAAATTTAGTGGCTTAAAACAACACACGTTTACTATAGTTCTGGAGGTCAGAGGTCCCCTGAACGTGAAAATCAAGGTGTTGAAACTGACCCAGTAGTCCCATAGACAGATTTTGCTTTTTTTTCTTGATAAACATAGAAATTGACCCTTCTAATCTTAAAGCTTAAAACCTGTATTTGTTTTATCTGAGATACTTCCTCAGAAAGGAGCCCCTTGCCTCTCAAAAAAAAGTATCGAAGAACTGAAACTCAGCAGATGACAGCATCCAAACCATGAGATGCCAGACCCTTATGTGATGGCTTCCTTGCCCCTCCCAAGTTCCTGTTTTCTTACACAGTGTTACATTTCTTCCCCCGCAATGTACACCCTTAATTTTAATTGGTCAGGGAGATGGATTTGAGATTGAGTCCCTGTCTCCTTGGCTGCAGCACCTGAGTACAGCCTTCTTCTTCCTTAGCAATAATTGTCCTCTCAATGACTGGCTTTCTGTGCAGTGAGCGGCAGGACCTAGAACAGTCCTCTGGTGTTTTGGTAATAGTGTCAGCAGGGTTGTGCTTCTTCTGGGGGCTCTGGGGAAAAGTGAGTTTCCTTGCCTTTCTAGCTTCCACATTCCTTGGCCACCTATATTGCTCGGCTCACGGCCCCTTCCTCCATGTTGAAAGCCAGCAATGGTGAATGGAGTTCTTTGCACAGCACATCTCTCTGACCCTTCCCTTTTTTTTTTTGAGACAGAGTTTTGCTCTTATTGCCCAGGCTGGAGTGCGATGCTGTGATCTCGGCTCACTGCAATCTACGCTTCCTGGGTTCAAGCGATGCTCCAGCTTCAGTCCCCTGAGGAGCTGGGACTACAGGCACCTGCCACGACACCTGGCTAATTTATTATTTTTTTTATTTTTAATTTTAGTAGAGACAGGGTTTCACCATGTTGACCAGGCTGGTCACGAACTCCTGACCTCAGATGATCCGACCACCTTGGCCTCCCAAAGTGGTAGGATTACAGTGTGAGCCACCGTGCCCAGCCTCTGACCCTTTTTAAACCCCCACACCTTTCTTTCTGACACAGCCAGGGAAGATTCTCTTGAGTTTACGCACTCCTGTGATTAGATCTGACCTACCCAGATAATCTAGTATAGTTTTTTATCTCAAGGTCCTTACCCTTAGTTCTATCTGTAACTTTCATTCCTGTTTGCCATATCTTATGGACTGAATATTTGTGTGCTGCCAAAATTCATATGTGGAAGTCCTAACCCCCAATGTGATGATATTTGGAGGTAGAACCTTTGGGAAGTGATTAGGATTGGATGAGGAATTCTCAAGCTAGAATTGGTGACCTTATAAGAGAAAGTGGCCAAGCTCCAGCCTGCAATCCCAGCATTTTGGGAGGCCAAAGTGGGAGGATTTTCTGAGGCCAGGAGTTTAAGACCAGCCTGGGCAACATAGCAAGACCCCACCTCTAAAAATAAAAAGTCAGTCATGTTTGGTTGCATGTACCTGTAGTGTCAACTACTTGTGAAGCTGGGGTGAGAGGATCATCTGAGCCTTGGAGTTTGAGGCTGTGATAGGCTATGATCATGCCACTGTACTGCAGACTGGGTGACAGAGCAAGACCCTGTCTTAAGAAAAAAACAAAAAAAGGAAGAGCTAGAACTATTTCTCCCTGCCATGCTCTCAGGTGAGGGCACAGCAAGAAGGTGGCCTTCTGCAAGCCAGGAAGAAGGCTTTCACCGTGAACGAGACCGTGATCTTAGACTTCCAGTCTTCAGAACTGTGATAAATAAGGTTTAAGCCGCTCTGTCTAGGGTATTTTGTTATAGCAGCTAGAGCTGACTAAGACACCACACAAGTTAACAGATTTCCAGGTCCCAGGGATTCAGGCATGGACATCTTTGAGGGGCCATTATTCAGCCTGTCTCATTCTACATGATAGAGGAGTGCACGTAAGCCTACAGTGGAGGGTCCCAGGATAGGGTCATTATCATCTTCAAGTGTAGAAACTGTGGTTTGTAGGGAGGAACCTAAATTCAGTATGAAAGTGGGGAACCAAGCAGACTGCCTTCCTGCTCGCTGGGCATCATCCACACCACTCAGCTCAGGGCCAGCAGCCATGGCGCAGCACCACATGGCTGACGGTGTGACTCAAGTCTAAAGGCTGGCTCTGCCCCTGCCTGGCTCTGTGCTCCTG
>NW_022437136.1:719124-724314 GCF_009761245.1 Sapajus apella
CATCATTACCATCCCTTATCGTGGTCACCACAGTCACCATCATCACCATCACTATCATCATGACCGTCATCATCATCATTACCACCACCACCATCACCACCATCATCAAAAGGAAAAGCAGCCAAACTCAGAATTCCACATCAGCCGGAACTATGGCCGGGGAAGGACATCAGCCCCTGGGAACCCCTTGCCCCAACTTCACGTCCTTCCCAGAACGCCCTTGACTGGGAATACACCTCCTCATATACCATCCCATTCTGTGCCCTCTTGGGAGATGAGAGGTACCAAAGGTTATGTGTCCCACATGTAATGCCCACAAAAACCAATATTAGGCTTGGAGAAGGGAAATGAAAAGAGTGATATTAAGATAATAAAAGTAAATTAGGCTGGGCACAGTGGCTCATGCCTGTAATCCCAGCACTTTGGGAGGCTGAGATGGGCAGATCAGGAGATCAGGAGTTCGAGACCAGCCTGACCAACATGGTGAAACCAGTCTTTACTAAAAATACAAAAATTAGCCAGGTATGGTGGGGCACACCTATAATCCCAGCTATTTCTGAGGCTGAGGCAGGAGAATCACTTGAACCTGGGAGGTGGAGGTTACAGTGAGCCGAGTTAGAGTCACTGCACCCCAGCCTGGGCAACAGAGCATGACTGTGTCTCAGAAAAAAAAAAAAAGTAAGTTATTTGTTGGCCGAGCGTGGTGGTTCATGCCTTTAATCCCAGCACTTTGGGAGGTGAAGCCAGGTGGATCATGAGGTCAAGAAATCAAGACCATCCTGGCCAAAAAGTGAAACCCCATCTCTACTAAAAATACAAAAAGTAGCTGAGTGTGGTGGCGCATACTTGTAATCCTAGCTACTCGGGAGGCTGAGGGAGGAGAATCGCTTGAACCTGGGAGGCAGAGGTTTCAGTGAGCCAAGATCATGCCACTGCACTCCAACCTGGTGAGAGTGAGAGTCCATCTCAAACAAAAATTATTTGTTACCAAATATTCTAGAATATTATTCTTCAAGGAATCGCCTTAGAATGCTCTATGCATCTAATATTACCAACATTTCTTGAGACTCTTAAAAAAATTTTTTAAGGCTCGAATAAGATTATTAAGTCCTTTCTGGAATAAGGAGAGGAGGTATGAATAAACAAATTCTTTGTTGCTTTCAAATCAGTTTATGTGTTACTCGAGAAAAGCAGTTAAAATACCTTTATGTTCACCTTGATTTGATCAGCCACTTTATTCAAACACCGTGGCCCAGAATGACTTTGGTTATTCCAAATATTGAACTCTCTCTAAGGAAAATGTTTGTCACCATTAAGGATATTCACAAGACTTTGCCACAGATTGGGATTTCAGCTCCCAGGTGGGACTTCCAGAAAGGCTTGCATTTGAATTATGTGTGTGGTACTTCCAGGGTGAGACTTTGAAAGAGATGATACAAGAGTTCTGGCAAATTATTTAACAAACCGTAATGTCATTTTACATTACTCAGTGTCCTTTCGACCCAACACTTTAAAGTAACCTTCAATGAGTCACCAAACCACGCTGTCGTATTTCTTCCAATGCCGAGCTAAAGGGCTCCAGTTGCTTTCTAAGGCCCTTGTGACCATATGAGGGAATGAAGTGTACTTCCTAATTCAAAGCAAATCATTAGGGCTATCGAATTAGAATTGTGGAAATTGATAAACCAGTGATAACATAATTGCCCAGTTAAAATTGCAGAAACGATGAATCTTTTTTGGCACTTCTGTAGGTCCATTCTGTTACTCAGGGTCCTTTTATTCTGAAATATCCCCCAGCCCTGCAATCTCAGGATGTCTATAATTTACAGACAATTATAAGTCCATCCTGAGCCATGATTCATGCATCTTAACCGCCTCCCTAATTCTTCCAATTTACAAACCAATTCATGAGTAAGTCAAGTGCCCAGGACACGCAAGGATGGTTAGAGAAGCAGATGGAGCTGCCTAAAACCATGATTGGGGGGGTTAAAAGGATGGGAATCTAGAGGAAAATAAATTGGGACTGTCCAAAGTAATATTTCAGTTTTTAAAAATTGCTTAGCCTGAAAATCATGTGCCTCATTTAATTCTTGCAGGCTGGAAACTTGACAGGAGTGATAAAGTGCACCAGGAACCTTATTTTCATTCAGAAAGTTAAGCCCAAGAAATAGGGTGTGATGTATTGTCATCTGAATGGGGGTGGTCTGGGTGGGATGGCAAGGAAGAACATCCAGGGGAAAAACAGGATGTGTGCAGGTGTGAACTGGTCAAGTTCAAGATGATGTCAGAGGGAGTCAGATCATTCCAAAAGAAATAAAGAAGCACATCTGGAAGTATTGATGTCAGGCTGAAAATTCACACCAGAGATCGGGTGCAGTGGCTCATCCCAGCACTTTGGGAGGCTGAGGTGGGCGGATCACTTGAGGTCAGGAGTTCAAGACCAGCCTGGCCAACATAGTGAAACCTCATCTCTACCAAAGGTACAAAAATTAGGCGGGCATGGTGGCAGTTGCCTGTAATCCCACATACTTGGGAGACTGAAGCAGGAGAATCTCTTGAACCCGGGAGGTGGAGGTTGCAGTGAGCTGAGATCATGCCACTGCACTCCAGCCTGGGAGACAAGAGCGAAACTCCATCTCAAAAAAAAAAAAAGAAAGAAAATCCACAGAAGGAAGATGAAGCCCTGAATGGGGATCTCAATCACAAAGGCAGAGCATCAGTACTGGAAATCCTTAGGGAATTTTTTAAAAAAATCGAAATCTATACTTTATTCAGATTTCCTTGGTTTTTTCCCCCAGTGTCCTTTTTCCATTGCAGGATCCCATCTGGGATGCTGCATGACATTCAGTGCTCATGTCCTCTTAGGCTCTTCTAGACTGTGACAGTTTCTCAGGCTTTCCTTGTTTTTTATGATGCCCTTGACAGTTTTAAGGGGTACTGGACAGGTATTTTGTAGTGGAATGCCCTTTAATTTGGAATTTTTCTGATAGTGAGACGAGTTATGGGTTTGGGGAGAAGACCACAGAGGTAAGTCACCATTCTCATCACTTTTTTCCTTTCTTTTTTTCTTTTTGGAGATGGAAGCTCACTTTGTCACCCAGGCTGCAGTGCAGTGGCACAATCGGCTCACTGTAACCGCCGCTTCCTGGGTTCAAGTGATTCTCCTGCCTTAGCTTCCTGAGTAGCTGGGACTACAGGCATGTGCCACCACGCCTGGCTAGTTTTTGTATTTTTAATAGAGACAAGGTTTCACCATATTGGTGAGGCTGATCTCAAACTCCTGACCTCAGATAATCCACTCGCCTCGGCCTCCCAAAGTGCTGGGACTACAGGTGTGAGCCACCGTGCCCAGTCACCGGTCTCATCACTTGACACCTGTGCTACATCCCATCAGGATGATTGGCACTGTGGATGCTGACCTTGATCCCCTGGCTGAGGGAGTGTCTGCCAAGTTTCTCAGCTGTCAAATCTCTCCTTTCACTTCCTCTTTGGAAGGAAGTCACGACACACAGCTGGTACTTACAGGGTAGGGAGTTATGAGCGCGTCCTTGAGAGTGGAGTCTGTTGTTACTTTTATAATTAGAGAAAAAGCTGTCTACATTGAAAGATGAAGAGGATCACCTGCCGGTGGAGCAAAAATCCAGAACCTTGTGTATGTGTCAACTAGAACTGGTGGTTTGGGAAGGGTCAGCGGCCCCGCAATGCAGCGAGAGATGCAAAACCTGAGGGTTCAAGTCCAAAGGTTGACCTGGCTTGAACAGCCAATGATGTCAAAAAAAACGCCACCAAAAAAACTGAACACAAAACTAGGCAATGATGTAACCAGTTGGGATACTTTTTTTTTAACTCTCTGATTTTTATTCTTTCTGGCATTCATTTCAAACACGCAGAGCTCTGCCAGTGGGTGGTCCCTCCTCTGTGGCGCCTGGGACACATGGCATGGCCTTCTATGTCATTTGGGGGCTCTTTTTTTATTCGACATACCCGCCACATGTCATGCAACGTTCTAGGAGCTAGGCAGGCAGAAATGAAGCACCCGTCTTCGTGAGGAAGACAGACAGCAAGCCAAAAGACAAACGCACAACATCATTTAGACGGACAGGGCTTAGGAGAAAGTAAAATGCCATTAGTGGGCCAGAGAGTGATTGATCCGGGGACTCCTCCAGATAGCGGGGTCACAGAAGGCCTCTCTGAGGAAGTGGCATTTGATCTGACACTGAATGACCAGCAGAAGCTGGCCTGGGAAGACGGAGGGGAAGAATGCTTCAGATAGAGGATCCACAGGCACAAAAGCCATGAGAGGCGACAACACAGCGAGATCGTGTCTCTAGAAGGAAGAGAGAAGGCGGATGTGAGTGGAGCGAAATGAGGAACGGGAGGAGTGTTACGAGATGGAGAGACAGGAAGAGGCCAGATGATGCCGGGCCTGTAGCTCAAAGGAAAAGTTTGGATATTTGTCCTAGTGGTCCACCTGTTGATGGTATTTTAATTTTAAAAAATACAATCAGGCCGGGCACGGTGGCTCACACCTGTAATCCCAGCACTTTGGGAGGCGGAGGCAGGCGGATCACCTGAGGTCAGGAGTTTGAGACCAGCCTGGCCAACATGGTGAAACCCCCTCTACTAAAAATACAAAAACTTCCCGGTTGTGGTGGTGGGCACCTGTAATCCCAGCTACATGGAAGGCTGAGGCAGGAGAATTGCTTGAACCCGGGAGGTGGAGGTTGTAGTGAGCCAAGATCTCGCCATTGCACTCCAGCCTGGGCAACAAGAGGGAAACTCCGTGTCAAAATAAATAAATAAAAAAGTCGCTGTTTCCCGTGAGAGCGTGCTCTCCTAAGGAATCAAGTGTAGAAATAGGAAGACCTGCTACTGCCTCAAAGAGTTGTTAAAGGATTGAATGCCTACTAATGTGTGCAAAGCCTGGGATATAGCCGGAACGCAGAAAATGCAATAAAAGAAAATGGCTGCAATAAATGCTATCGGTAAATGCACTACTGGACTGGGCGTGGTGGCTCATGCCTGTAATCCCAACACTTTGAGAGGCGGAGAGGGGAGGATTGCTTGAGCTCAGGAGTTCGAGACCAGCCTGGGCAATATATTGAGCCCTCATCTCTACAAAAAATACTAAAACCAAAATAGCTGGGCCTGGTGGCCTGTGCCTGTGGTCCCGGCTACTCGGGAGGCTGA
>NW_022437136.1:724414-756135 GCF_009761245.1 Sapajus apella
CTGTCTCTAAATAAATATATAAATAAAAATAAAAAGTAAGAATAGGTCGGGTGCGGTGGCTCATGCCTATAATCCCAACACTTTGGAGGCCGAGGTGGGCGGATCACAAGGTCAAGAGATCGAGACCATCCTGGCCAACATGGTGAAACCCCATCTCTACTAAAAATACAAAAATTAGCTGGGCATGGTGGCACGCGCCTGTGGTCTCATCTATTCGGGAGACTGAGGTGGAAGAATTGCTTGAACCCAGGAGGTGGAGGCTGCAGTGAGCCGAGATTGCACCACTGCACTCCAGCCTGGTGACAGAGCAAGGCTCCATCTCAAAAAAAAAAAAAATAATAAGCATACTACTGTACTTATGCAGGTGACCTCCACTTCTTCCGACCAAGCCACAGACAACTTTGCAACATCGTAGTTCTTTGCAGAGGGTGGGACATCCCTGAAGGTGCTGTTCCCACAGACAGGGCTGAGTGACCAGGTGTTTGGTGGATAAATCCCAGGAAGCCAGGACATCTGTGGGCACACACACCCAGGATCAAACCTGGTTGAGAAAGTGGAATCTAAAATAGCAGCTCGAGGCTGGGTGCAGTGGCTTATGCCTGTAATCCCAAAACTTTGGGAGACTGAGGCAGGAGGATTGCTTGAGACTGAGTTGAAGATCAGCGTGAGCAACACAGCAAGACCCCATCTCCACAAAATTTTGAAAAATCAGCTGCGTGTGGTGGCACATGCCCGTGGTCCCAGCTACTCAGAAGGCTGAAGCAGGAGGATCACTTGAGTCCAGGAGTTAAAGGCTGCAATGAGCCATGATCATGCCACTGGACTCCATCCTGGGTGACAGAGAGAAACCCTGTCTCCAAAAATATATATATACCAGTCCAGGTCTGGTATGTGTCCTGAGAGTTCCCTGCCTGGCATCTCTGGAAGTGGGCACCAGTAACTGGAAGCTGAAGTCTTGGTTTGGCAAAGGATGGAGGAAAAAGATACTGGATCTGGAATGGATAACTGAAAATAAAAGAAAAATGGGGTGAGAAAGAAGTGTACCTGGGATAAAATGGAGGTAATGAGTTCTGTTTGGGGGAAGATAGAAAAAGCCAGACTCTGTGGTGTGGGAGGAGCGGAGTAAATGTCAACAGTCCCCTCGAGCCTGGAAAACTCCACCATGAGTCACGGAGGACCCACGTCAGAAAGTAGCTATTTTGAGCCCAGCTAGAAAGTGCGGCTCTGTCTGCCTTTCCTGAGCGTGGTGAGTGGTTGACCCAGGCTGTAAGCTCTTCCAGTCATTGCTTCCCCCAGACAAAATTTCAATCAAGCAAGTGCCATGACCCTGCACAGAAGACAAAAACTACACCTCCATGTGGGACTGGGCTTGCCAAGCCAGAAGGTCTGTTCTAAGAGAAAGAAACTGGAAGCTGCAAAGGGAATTTTCCAATGGGAGGACAGCAATTTCTCCAGGAAGACAGGTTAGGAACAGCTATTTCCGGTTCCTGGCAGGTCCCCCATACATTTAGTCAGGGTGTTTAGATTCTAAATGTCACAGTGTGATGTCCTCATGTGCCATGAACATTGGGTGATTTGCCTCCCAGCATCCATTTACTTTTCTTAGGTACTAGGACCACTGTTTCCTTTGAGGAACCAACAGGCACACCACTCCCAGGACTTGCAAATTTAATGGGGTGGTCTAAGGCACTCACTGTGTTCCGTTTCCCTTTAGATTCAGATGGATATGGGATCAGATACACACCAGAAGTAGTCAGACCCAGAACTTTTGTGTGAACCCCCCTGGGGGGAAAGAAACCCTGAATTCTAAGAACAAAGCCCTTATGGAGGCGATAAGAGCTGAGGAATGGAGATAAACAGGTGAAAGACTTTGGACCTGTGTATCAGCCCTCCCTAGAGTGTATAAACCAGTACATTCCTTTTTTTTGCATATGCAGTTTTGTTTGAGTTTTCTGTTGCATAAAACCAAGAGGGTCACACAAATACTATACATCCTCCAAGAGAAATGCATGATGAGAAGAAGCAGGGGTGAACATGCATCTGGAGGGTTAGAACCTGAGGGGCAGTAGACAGTCACCTTGTATCTCGCCTGCCTGCTTTCTGTAAAAAGCAAAAATTTCCTCTTGAAAATTTCCCATTTTGTTAAATAATAAATGTTAGAAATAATAGCTTCTTTTAAAAACTCACTTCCTTCAAGCTTCCTTGCTTTTTGCTAATAACTCTTTGTTAAGCTCTATGCAGCTGTTAAACATGTTAAGGGAATAAGTACATTCTATGTCCTTTTGCTTTAACCAAGTTATTTGTCCTAGCCTATAGCCTGCTCAGACATGTCCGAACATACCCGGGCATTTCCCAGCTTACTGTCTACACCTCTTCCTTACTTGGAAATGTTATTCTCCTAGTTTCCTATAAACAACCCCCTTCCTTTCTTTGTTCTCCATTGTGCGTTTACCTATTTAGGAAAGTTATAAGTTTCTAGCCAATCAGAATCAGTCTAGATTGTGTGGTTCAGCTCCAGCCAATGGAGACAGGATACAGCAGTAAGGACCCAGTGCATCAGGGATCAAAACTTCTGCTTTTCTTTGTTTACAGTGCTCTCATGACAATCAGGCTTCTGAGAAGCACCCTTTTTGCAGAAAGTAAAATTGCCTTTCTGAGAAAATTCTTTGAGCACTAGTTCTTCTTTTTGGCACTGAGGAACATGCATTTGCTTCAAACATGTCACAGTGCCAATGCACTGTCTCCTAAAGCAGGGTCCAGAAAATATGGTCCTAAGGTCATCTCCAGCCCTTCACCTCTTTTTTGTGTAGCCTGTGAGCCAAGAATGGCTTTTACATTTTAAAATGATTGGACAGGGGGCAAGAGGTCAGTGTGGAATCAAAATAATGAGAATACATCATGACATGAAAACTGCAAAAAATTCAGATTTTAGCATCTATAAATAAAGCTTTATTAGAACACATCCATGCCCATTCATTTACATACTGTTGATGACTGCTTTTGCATTACAGTAGGGCTGAGTAGCTGGGACAGAGACCATATTGTCAGAGGCGTTTGAACTAGAGCAACATCATTTTGAATAGGGGTTAGGTAAAATGAGGCTGAGACCTACTGGGCTGCCTTCCCAGGTTAGGCTTCTAAGTCACAGGATGAGACAGGAAGTCAGCACAAGATACAGGTCACAAAACCTTGCTGATTAAACAGATTGTGCTAAAGAAGCTGGCCAAAACCCACCAAAACCAAGATGGCAATGAAAGAGACCTCTGGTCCTCCTCACTGCTCATTATATGCTAATTATAATGCACTAGCATGCTAAAAGGCACTCCCACCAGCGCCTTGACAGTTTAAAAATGCCATGACAACATCAGGAAGTTACCCTGTATGCTCTAAAAAGGGGAAGAACCCTTAGTTGGGAATTGCCCACATCTTTCCCAAAAAACTCATGAATAATTTGCCCCTTGTTTAGCATATAATCGAGAAGTGACTCTTAAGTATTATAGTCAAGCAGCCCAAGCTGCTGCTGTGGCTGTGGAGTAGACATTCTTTTATTTCTTTACTTTCTTAATAACTTAAGAAACTTAATAAATAAACTTGCTTTCATTTTACTCTCTGGATTCGCCTTGAGTTCTTTCTTGCACAGTATCCAAGAATCCTCTCCTGGGGTCTGGACTGGGACCTCTTTCCAGTGACAATATGGCCCTCAAAGACAAAAATATTTACCATCAGCCCTTTAAGCAAATGTTCACATACTCCTGCCCTATAGGATACTGTAACTCATGTTTAAGACTTTCAGAAAGAGATTTTCTGTAACTTGTCTTTTATAAACTAAGATATTGAAGGCTTTAAATTCCAGTCTTATGCCAGCAAACTTAATAAAACAGTTGGTTTTTCTTGCTAGGTAAGATGGCAAGAATTGCTACTATTTTATTTAAGGCTGTTTAAAAGAAACTCTTGCTTAAGCTTTTAAGATTATAAAGCAAAATTGCCATCTAGAATTCAAATAATAACATTCAAGGGCAATAGCAATGATATACTCAATCTTAAGTAATGGTTATTTAGCCCTATTTTCCTATCATCACAAAAGTTCCCTTTTAAGCATCTTTTATATTTTGAATAATCTGAAAAATAATCTGTCATAATGAAATGAACTTTACAGTAATAATAATAATAGCTATTTGTTAAGCCTTTACTATTTACCAGGCAAAGTTCTGAGCATTTTACTTATGTTAACACATTTAATGACCCCAACCACCCTGTCAGGTAAGTAATATTATGATACCCATTTTGTAGATGATAAAGCTAAAGCACAGAGACAGGTTAAGTAATTTACCTAAATTCACACAGCAAATGTTGGAGCTAAGATTCAAACCCCAGTAATCTAGCTCCAGAAACTGAACTATGGAAGGGGTTAGACCATCTCAGATTGTTTAAAAGAGGTGGGAATGACAAGAATATTTCACTACAGTTTAGAATTTAATTCATAGCCCTGTGTAACATATACCTGTTTTTCCCTCAGAAGTATCTTTTCTCTGGACCATCAACACGATCATGTTGATAGAATGGAACTCACATCCCTCTCCATATCTGATTGGATCAGGTGGGGCCATCTGGCCCAAGATGGAGCAATAGCCTCCTTCCCAGAGAGTTTGGTACTGAGGTTAAGATTCCTGTCTCAGCCTGACTTCTGTCACTCTTCCATGAGATGGAAGAATAAACGAGACATGAAGAGAGAAGCAGTCAAGAGGTAGAGGTGGTGGGAGGGACCTCCTCGATTCACAACTGGCTTAATCCCTTTCATGGATTCCAGTGGAACCACAGCCCTGTGTTCTGTGAGACAACCCAGAATCCTTCAACAATATCCACCTTTAGCTGAACTGAGAGGGTTTTGGTCACCTACGACCAAAAAAAGTCCTCAAACATAACCTGATTAAAAGCAAAACAACCTGCCTTTTTTTTTTTTTTTTTTTTGGAGACGAGTCTTGCTCTGTCGCCCAGGCTGGAGTGCAGTGGTGCAATCTTGGCTCACTGCAGCCTCTGCCTCCCAGGTTCCAGCGATTGCACCACCACACCCGGCTAATTTTTGTATTTTTAGTAGAGACGGGGTTTCACCTGTTGGCCAGGCTGGTCTGGAACTCCTGACCTCAGGCAGTCCACCCACCTTGGCCTCCAAAAGTGCTAGGATTACAGGTGTGAGCTACTGCACCTGGCCAAACTGCCATCTTTTATATTCTCTGAGTCATCAGCATGGGTCTCTGAAATGATGGATTTGCTAGGTTTCTGATTATTTCCTTCGCTGTGCACTAACTAGGTCAGCTCCCAAGAATGAATAGTTTGTAGATTGAGGGACTGGTGAAATATGCCTAAGGTGCTGAGGCCAACCTAGGAACCAGCAAATTGGTTTTAGGCTCTATGTTAGTTTTTCTTGTTGTGTGTTTGCCTTTTTTTTTTTTTTTTTTTTCTTGGGGAAACCCCCCCCCACTGTCTTGCCCTATCTTCCTCAAATAACACAGATGGAAATGGCAGTTTATACTTGGGATGGAGCTCAGGGAAATAAACAGTGTCTCAGAACCAATTACTAAAATGACTAGAAGGGATATAAAATCCAGCCGCATAATTTCCTAAGTACCATTTCTCAAGGTAAAGATGATTCAGAGACCATCCAAATGCTTCTCTGAAGAAATTATACAAGTGAGATGGAAAAAGAAAGCATCAGTTTCCCAGTGCTGGTAATAATTGGGCTTTGAATGGGTGGTGATAAACCCATTTACAGACAGGAAGTGTGAAGGCCCGAATGGCCAGGAGATTTGCTAAGTGATGGCAAGGTCAAGATCAGGCCTCTGACCTCTGAGCCAAGCTCCCCAAGCCCAGTGACCTTTGAATGATACCTATTTTTTTGCCCCCACCCAGCACCCATTTTCCTATTGCAATTTAGGGGAATATGACCCAGAACCTGGGCAATCAGAATATTCTATCACCGCTTCTTCCCCTCTCCCCCACCATAGAAATCAGTTCAGGCGTGGGCAAATCATCCATGTTGGAACAATAAGATTCAGTCCCATGATTTCCAATGAAACTTCAAATGAAACCATCTCTCTCTGTTGGGATTGCTACCTGACAGCTAATGTAAGCTTGGAGCCACTGGGGTCTCCATATGGAAAGCGTCTGCCTGAGAGTGAAGCCAACACTGGTAGATGCAGAATCAAGAGAACATGGAAAGATGGAGTCTACTGATGGCATTTGATCCCTTAGATCCAGCCACGCTGCGTATGGGATATGGGAAACCTTATAGTGCGGTGACCACTGTGGATAAGGGGTCAATGGCTGAGCGATTCCCTCATGGATGATGAAAATGTTTGGGAACTAGAGGTGATGGTTGCACAAGATTGTGAATGTACGTAATGCCACTGAAGGCTATAATTTAAAATGGTTAATGTTACGTTATGTGAATTTTGCCTTCAGTTTTTAAAAATGGGGAAAGAGGCCAGGTGCGGTGGCTCATGCCTGTAATCTCAGTACTTTGGGAGGCTAAGGTGGGTGGATCACCTGAGGTCAGGAGTTCCAGACCAGCCTGGCCAACATGGTGAAACCCCATCTGTACTAAAAAGACAAAAATTAGCCAGGTGTGGTTGTGAGCACCTGCAGTCCCAATTACTTGTGAGGTTGAGGCAGGAGAATCTCTTGAACCTGGGAGGTGAAGGCTGCAGTGAGTTGAGATAGCGCCACTGCACTCCAGCCTGGGCAGCAAGCTGTCTCAAAAAAAAAAAAAGAAAGAAAAAGAAAAGAAAAAAAGGCGAGTAGGGGGAAGAGCATAATTTTAACTATGTGGATAGCAGAGATTTCAGAGTGTCATTGAGACTAGATATAGTGGTTAAGAGGCAGGAGAAAGGGAGACCTTTCTGAAAAAACAAAGTGCTAAGTCCTTTTGATACAGTCTGAATATTTGTTCCCCTCAAATCTCATGTCGAAATTTGATCCCCAGTGTTGGCAGTGGGGCCTGTTGAGAGGTGTTTGGATCATGGGAGCAGATCCCTCGTGAATGGCTTGGTGCCATGTTTTTAGGATCGAGTGAGTTCTCACCCTTAATTCCTGAGAGATCTGGCTGTTAAAGACTCTGGCATCTCCCTTTTCTCTTTTCCTCTCTCTTGCCATGTGATATCTATGTAAAGCTTGAAGCATCAGTACCTGACATGGGATAAATGCTGAATAGAATAACTGTGAGTACAATTATTACGTACATTGATTAATTTTGTAACTAGGAACATAGGCAATACATGCTATGTTTAAATCCTGTACAATCTTTTTTAAACATGGGAGAATCCCACACGGCAAACCCTGGAAGTTGCCTTGCTTTGCTCCATCAGTGATTTCCTCCCCCGGATGTGAAACTGAAGGTAGCATGAGTCATGGCAGCTTCCACAGGTGCCCTTGGATTGTGGAGTGACTCAGCTCCAAGCTGCTCTGCATGGAAAGTAACCAGCTGCTTCCTCTAACTCCCCAGGCTCAGCCCTCCACACCAGGCTCCTCCTCCAGAGGCCCCGACACATCAATGGAGGATTCAAAGCCACCAACTGGATGGTTCTGGTGGCCACAGGGTTGTTTTCTCACCTCTGAACTCCCAGCCCCAGGCAGCAAGGAAGTGTCCCTGCTCACCTCATGGCTTCCTGTTTAGGGCACTGACAGCAAAACACACAAATCAGTTCATACTCAGGGCAGAGTCTTTTTCTCTTAGAGACAGAGAAGATGTTGCCTTAGCACCATCTACACCCCTGGGGATCCCTGTGATTAGGGCCTGTCTCTCCTTTCCTCTTCGCTCAAGGTTGGTTCTACTCAAGGTCAATCTGGTACCTACAGCAGGCTAAGGAACTGCAGGCACAATGCCAGTAGCAATGGCGATGGACCCTATCCTGCCAGGAAACATCTCACAGATGGTCTGGCTCATGGTCCTGATGATTGTTTAGAATTACACAAGCAGGTCAAGCATGCCTGTAATCCCAGCACTTTGTGAGGCCAAGGCAGGCAGATCACTTGAGGTCAGGAGTTTGAGAACAGGCTGGCCAACATAACAAAACCCCATCTCTACTAAAAAAAAAAAATATCAAAATTAGCTGGGCATGGTGGCAGTCTCCTGTAAGCGCAGCTACTTGAGAGGCTGAGGTAGGAGAATTGCTTAAACCTGGGAGTTGGAGGTTGCAGTGAGCGGAGATCACACCACTGCACTCCAGCCTGGCGGACAGAGTGACACTCTATCTCAGAAAACGAAAAAAGTGCACAAGCAATATGTGAATTAATTCTCATTGTAGAAGACGCAAACAATCTAGAAGTATGTTTTTAAAAGGAAAAAAAGAGTTCCCTTGACATGTCTCTTCCAGTCCCACTCCTCTTCCCGGAGTTGACAAATCACTGGTAGTGGTCGGGTATGCACATGTGCACATGGGTGAGTTTTTCCTTTTTTTTTTTTTTTTAGCAGAAATGGGAACATACTGTACATATTCTGTGACTTGTTTTCCTACTTGGTGCCTTTCTACTTAATGTCTTGAAGACCGTTTCATGATGATACAAGTAGATCTTCCGCATTCTTTTCCAAATAGTTACATAATATTTTGCTCTAAGGCTCTATCATAGTTTAGCCACTTCTCTATGGATGGACTCTTAGATTCATTCCAGTTTTTTATTACTAGACACAATGCTCTAATGAAATTCTTTTATATAGATCTTCATGCATTTCTGCAAATATTTGTATAATACAAATTTCTAAAAGTGCAATTCCTGGCTCACACCTGTAATCCCAGCACTTTGGAAGGCCGAGGTGGGAGGATCATGAAGTCAAGAGATCGAGACCATCCTGGCAAACATGGTGAAACCCTGTCTCTACAAAATACAAAAATTAGCTGGGCGTGGTGATATGTGCCTGTAGTCTCAGCTACTTGGGAGGCTGAGGCAGGAGAATCACTTGAAACTGGTAGGTGGAGGTTGCAGTGAGCCGAGACTGCGCCACTGCACTCCAGCCTGGCAACAGAGTAAGAGTCCATCTCAAAAAAACAAAAAGTGTGATTCCTGGTTCAAAGGCTAGGTCTATTTAAAATATTGTTAAATACTGCCGAGGTGCCTTTGCAAAAGGCCAAATGAACTTTAATATGTTCAGTCTTTCAAGTTGATGGTGACTTCTCAAAATTTAGCAGCTTGTGTGGTGCACGGTGGCTTACCTCTGTAATCCCAGCACTTTGGGAGGCTGAGGCGGTCAGATCATGAGGTCAGGAGTTTGAGACCAGCCTGGCCAACATGGTGAAACCCCATCTCTACCAAAAATACAAAAAATTAGCTGGGCATGGCAACACCCACCTGTAGTCCCGGCTACTCAGGAGACTGCTTGAAGCCGGGAGGCAGAGGCTGCAGTGAGCCAAGATCATGCCACTGCACTCCAGCCTGGGCAACAGAACAAGACTCCATCTCAAAAAAAAAAAAATTGACAGATTGTAAGGAGGGAAAGTAACGTCATCTCTGTTAACATTACACTTGAGAGCTGAGCTGATCAATAAGATGAAGAGGGAGAAACGGACATAAGGAATAGAAAGAATAATATCGTGTTAATTTGCATGTTCTGTGATTATCACATAAAAAATTCAAGCATAGCCATAAACTATGACAATTAGTAAAAGAGTTCAGCAACATTGCTGTTTACAAGATTGATACAAAAAAATTCAATAGATTCCTACACTGCAGCACCAATGAATTTAAATGTTTAATTAATAACCATCACAATAGCAAATTAAAAGTTCTTAAGAATGAATTTAATAAACAATATGAAATCTTTCTAGAGAAAATTATAAAATTTGATTGAAGGACACAGAAAGGAGATATAAATAAATAGAAAAGTATACCATAGTCAGGATGGGAAGACACACCATAAAATGTCAATTTTCCCTCAGATATCAAGATACTATCAAGTAATAGTCATTAAGACAGCATAGAATTGGCATATGGACGGACAAATAAATATATGTAATAGAAAAAGAGTCTAGCCACAAAACCACATGAATGTGGAAACATATTAATGGCAAGAGGCTATATTAAAAATTAGTGGGGACAGGATAGACTACTTTACAGTACTGGGGAAACTGGTTATTCACATGAGAAAAAGAAAATAAAATCAGATCTCTATTTCAGGCCATAGATCGACATTTCCTGGCCGTTTAAAAAATAGGGAGGCCACAAAGAGCTTTTTAAAAATATGTATCTATTCATATTAACTATATGATAAATTGAAACTGAGAAATTTAGAAAAACATTTTTTGAGACAGGGTCTCACTCTGTTGCTCAAGCCTGAGGGTGGTGGCATGATAATGGCTCACTGCATTCTCAACCTCCCAGGTCCAAGTGATCCTCCTACCTCTGCCTCCCAACTAGCTGGTACCACAGGTGTGGACCATCATGCCTCGCTAATTTTTTTTTTGGTAGAGATGGGGTCTCTCTGTGTGACCCAGGCTGGTCTCAAACTCCTGGGCTCACATGATCCTCCCACCTCAGCCTCCCAAAATGCTGGGATTATAAGTGTCACCCACCATGTCTGGCCTTACTAATTTATTTGTTTTAATTCAGTATAAATTCATTACATGGTAAAATAAGTAACATGTTATTTAATTTAAAAACCGATTTTCCTAAACAAAAAAATTTTGGGCGACATTGTTTTAAATTTTTGCAAATTGTTTCAATGGCTGGCTAGATTCTCATATCTGCTTTTATGTTTGGTCTGTTGTTATACATTGTTTTGGTTAGAGTGTATAAAGAAAATCTAGCCTCACAGAAATGTGTGGTTAGTAAAGGCAGGAGTAGTTCCATAGCCTTTTCAGATTATTGTGAATATTCTTATTTTCCATGACACCAAAACTCAAGAAGTAGTTGTTTCTTAAGGTTTACTTGCAATGTGGAATCTGAAACTATATCAATGAACTTTTCATACTCTGTTACATGAAAAGCCATTGGTCTAACTTACTCTTTGAAAGATGTTTTGCTCAAGCATGATTTTGGAATATCACGTATTAGTCATTTACAAAACATTGGTCCACTGAGTTACGCCGATCTTCCACATTTGACACATTTCATCCCCAAAATCACATTCATTCATTAGCCTTACCACCAACCACATCAAAAAAGTCTTCTATGGGAAAACATCGAGATCATGGTAACAGATCCGAGTGTTCCAAAATTCTGATTGTGTATTTGAAAGCGCAAGTTTGATCACCGGCAATAAACACTGTCAGTTGTTTTCCTTGAACTGACAGGCTCACTTACTCATTTTTGAGAAAATGTCTGACAAATATCCAAGGCTGAAAAACCAGAGTTTCTATGCAAACAAAAAAACCAAAAGACAAAAGGCAGCTAGTTCAATTCAAGCCATTGCATCAGTGCTTTTCCTGGAGACCACCATTGTGCTTCGGAAGACAGCAGAAGCGCCTTCCATGTGCTTCCCGTGCCATCATCCAGCAGAGCTCAAAGACATACTCGAGATCAGGGATCAGTAACAATAATAACTCTCATTGCTTCATCAAGAACATTCTTAAGTGAACCTGGTACATGTTTGTTTAACTGTGAATGCATGGGCGTGAAGAATATGATGATGAGTAGAGTGTAGGGCCCTGTGTTTTTTTTGTGCTAAGGTATGAACAGTGTTACCCACCAATGCTTTGGCATCGTCACTGGAAATGTCAACACAATAAAAAATAAAAAATCTTGGCATCATTAGGAAACTAGTTTGATCTCATGCTCCTCCTGAAAGGATCTCAGTCACCCAGGAGCCTTGGATCATGCTTTGAAAATCACTATCACACCCAAAAGTAAATTTCAATTAGACTGAAGACCTAAGTATGGGGGCGGGGAAAACACTTAAAAACTAGATAAAAAGGCCAGGAGAGGTGGCTTATGCCTGTAATCCCAGCGCTTTGGGAGGCTGAGATGGGAGGATCACTTGAGGTCAGGTGTTTGAGACCAGCTTGGCCAACATGGCAGAAACCCATCTCTACTAAAAATACAAAAATTAGCGAGGCATGGTGGCATGTGCCTGTAATCCCAGCTACTTGGGAGGCTGAGACAGGATAATTGCTTGAACCTGGGAGGCGGAGGTTGCAGTGAGCTAAGATCATGCAACTGATCTCTAGCTTGGACGACAGAGAGAGACTCCATCTGAAAACAAACAAACAAAAAAAAACTAGAGAAAAAGTCTGAGCTATCTTTATGACCTGAATGTAGACAGAAGGATTTCTTAAACAGGGACAAAAAAAAAAACCAAAAACCAAAAAACAAAACAAAACAAAAAAAACCCTTAGAGGAAAAGATCAACGCATTTGACTTGTTAAAAGTCAAACTAAGTGCAGTATCAGAAGCAAAGTAAAAGCCAAACTACACGACTTCTGGGTCTGGCCAAGATGGAGTAGTGTCATTCTTCCCAGGTCCTCTCTCTTACAACTGAGAAGTCACAGACATAACACAGCAGACAAGCATAGAGAGATTCCGAAAGGTGAAAAGGAGAAGGTGGACAACCTCTGGATCGTGGGGCTTGAGGCACTCATGGCAGCAAGCAGCCTGAGTTTCCTAATTGTCCTTCATATACCCCAACATCCCAGACACAGTACAGGAAAAGCCTCTGACCTGGAGCCACTACCAGGCACGGACAAAAAAAAGCTCTAAGAAAAGCCAGTTTCTCTGAATCAAAAGAAAAGAAAGAAAACCAACAACAGGATTTTTGATCTATTTTTGTTTTTAAGTCAGGGCCTCTCTCTGTTGCCTAGGCTGGAATGTAGTGGTGCAATCAACTCACTGCAGGCTCGACCTCCCAGGCTCAAGGAAACCTCTCGCCTCAGCCTCCTGAGCAGCTGGGACTACAAGCGTGCATCACCGCAGCTAAATTATTGTACTTTTTGCAGAGAAGGAGGTCTCACTATGTTGCTGATATGGTTTGGCTGTGTGTTGCCACTCAGATCTCACCTTGAATTGTAATCCCCGTAATCCCCACTTGTCAAGGGCAGGACCAGGTGGAGGTAACTGAATCATGGGGGTGGTTTCCCCCATGCTGTTCTCGTGGTAACGCGCGAGTCTCGTGAGATCTGACGGTTTTATAAGCATCTAGCATTTCTCCTGCTTGCACTCATCCTCTCTCCTGCCGCCCTATGAAGAGGTGCCTTCTACCACAATTGTGTTTCCTGAGGCCTCCCCAGCCATGCAGGACTGTGAGTCAATTGAGCCTCTTTTCCTTATCAATTACTCAGTCTCAGGTATTTCTTCATAGCAGCATGAGAACAGACTAAAACAGTTGCCCAGGCTGGTCTTGAACTCCTAGCCTCAAGCCATCCTCCCACCTTGGCCTCTCAAAATACTGAGATTATAGGGAGGTTTTTTTTTTTTTTTTTTTTTTTTTTTTTTACCATTTTTTCCCTCCCCGCCAAAAACCAATGGAAAAACTGCAACCCCTTCCCTGTCATTTCAGCAGGGCCAACTGGGGATCTGGTCTTGCAGCTTCCACATGCATGGCAGCAGGTGGTGATGCTGATTTCCCCTGCTGGGGTACCTAGATGGGGATGAGTGGGAGGCTGATTGTCTATCTCCCACCCAGCGGAAGAAGGTGGTACCTTGATTTTCCTGCACAGCCACGTCATCAGGGTCTGGTGATGGGTCTCCCCCATCACTCTCCCCTCCCCTTCAGCAGACTTAATGAGCTGCTGCAAGGTGGGGCTCCTCGACGCTACTCTTCTTTCCCTCTCACTCTGCTGTTGGCAGAACCCAGCCAGAACCTGAACCTCCATCGCTATCAGCATCAACAAGATTGGACAAGTGCAAGTCATGGCTAGCCAGGGCTGCATTTTCCACCCACTCTGGTGTCAACAAGGCTCACTGTGAAGCTGAATCTCCACACCCACCTGGCAGCAATAAAAGTGAATGAGATGTCAGTCGGGTGCTGGGATTACAGGTGTGGCTCACACCTGTAATCCCAGCACTTTGGGAGGCTGAGGCAGGTGAATTGCCTGAGGTCAGGAGTTCAAGACCAGCCTGGCCAACATGGTGAAATCCTGGCTCTACTAAAACTACAAAAGTTAGCCAGGAGTGGTGGTGGGCACCAGTAATCCCGGCTACTCACGAGGCTGAGGCAGGAGGATCACTTGAACCTGGTAGGCAAAGGCTGCAGTGCGCCGAGATTGCGCCACTGTACTCTAACCTGGGTGACAGAGTGAGACTCTGTCTCAAAATTTTAAAAAAAGTGAATGAGATGTTATGAAGCAGGGCACGCAGTAATGAATTTAACCTTCAGCTCCTGGGAGGTCATCTCTCAGCCCTTGGAATGTCCTGTTTAATAAAAGTGTCTTTGTTCGTGGTGGGCTTTAGGCTACATCAGAAGGTCAAGTGATATGATTTAGGGTGGGAGCTTTGGGTCACATGGCATCAGCTCAGCCTTCAGAGGGGCTGGAGAATAAGGTCAGCAATGTGGGCAGCCAACCAGATCTACATGATGGAGCCCCAATAAAAACTCGGACACCAAGGCTTGGGAGCGCTTCCCTGTTTGGCAATACTTTGTGTGTATTTTCACACATCGTTGGCAGGAGATTAAAGCTGATTTTCCAACTCCCATGTGGCAGAAGCAGGTGGTAACAGTCTGATTCCCCTGCTGGGGTAGCGTGGGTGGGAATGAATTCAGAGCTGATTCTCCATCCCCCACCCCGTGGAAGGAGGTGGCACTCTGATTTCTTTACCAAAGAAGTATCAGGAAAGTCTAGGGGTGACACCAAGGCTTGAATGAGCTTCCCTGGTTGCCATACTCCACGCATTTTGTCGCATGTTATTGCCAGGACTTTAGAGCTGCCCAGTACTCCACCGTCATCTCCGTGTTTGGAACGTACCTGTACTCTGCCCCCCAGGCTTCTTCCCTGGCCTGATTTTTATCTGTACCCTTTCCCTGTAATAAACTGTAACTGTGAGTACAAGAGCTTTCAGGGAGTTCTGCAAGTCCTTCTAGTAAATCAGGAAGCCTGAGGAAAGTTTTTGGGGCCCCCAAACTTGCAGCTGGTGTCAGGAGTGAGAGTGGTCTTTTGGACTGTCCTCTGACTTTGTGCAAGGCTAGTCTGTATTCCTGTCTCACTCCCCCACCAGCTGGTGTCAGTGGGACCCACTGGGGAGCTAAGCTTCTGCCCTCACCCTGCAGCAACAAAGCGGCATGAGCACATCGTCTTCCCCAGCAGCAGCAGAGCCCAGTAAGAAGCTGAATGAACACCCCACTAGGAAGCAATTCAGCAGTGTCAGTTTGTTCTTCATATTTGTTAGGAAAGTGGCAGGAGCACCAAGGGGAAAAGTGAACATACACAATCGGCCACCCCTCATACTATATAGCTCAACACTTAGGCTGCCTGATTGCAAAGAAAAGAGAAAGGCTGGGCGCCGTGGCTCACGCTTGAAATCCCAGTGCTTTGGGAGGCCGAGGTGGGAGGATCACTTGAGGTCAGGAGTTGGAGACCAGCCTGGCCAACATGATGAGACCCTGTCTCTATTTAAAACACAAAAATTATCTGGGTGTGGTGGTGCATGCCTGTAATCCCAGCTCCTCAGGAGGCTGAGGCAGAGAATTGCTTGAACCTGGGAGGTGGAGATTGCAGTGAGCCAAGATCACACCATTGCACTCCAGTCTGGGGGACAGGGCAAGACTCCGTCTCAAAAAAAAAAAAAAAAAAGGTGAGAAGTTACTATGATTAATTGTTAAGGCCACACTGAAAATATGTTAGAGGAGGCTGCGTGAAAGCTAAAGTCAGCTATTCAGAGTTGATCCAATGACGAGGCAAGGGAGGGTGGTTAAAGTGGGAGGGACATCTTTTTGTGTCTCCATAAATCCTAACTAGCACAGGCTCCGGCCCAGCTTCTATTCACCCTCCACATTGAACCTGGCCATGCTTCTGTAGTAACCGTGGTTCAAACAATGCCTTCAAGTGGGTTTCAGGCCAGAAGCTGTAGCTTACACTTGCAATCCCAGGGCTTTGGGAGGCCGAAGCAGGAGGACTGCTTGAGGCCAATGGTTCAAGACCAACCTGAGTAACATAGTGAGACTCCCATTTCTACCAAAAAAAAAATAATAATAATTAATTGGCCAGGCATACTGGTGCACACCTATAGTCCCAGCTATTCATGAGGCTGAGGTGGCAGGCTCCCTTAAGATCAGGAATTCAAGGCTGCAGGGAGCTATGGTCGCACCATTGCACTTCAGCCTGGGCAACAGAGCAAGACCTTGTCTCAAAAAAAAAAAAATTAACCTAATGGTCTCTCTCTGACAGATCATTTATGCTGCACTTTATATAAACTGAAACACACTGGCAACCTGTAATGCTTTCCAGTTTTTGTTTTTGTTTTGAGACAGAGCCTCCCTCTGCTGCCCAGGTCGGAGGGCAGTGGCACAATCTTGTCTCACTGCAACTTCTTTGTGCCTTCTGGGTTCAAGCGATTCTTCTGCCTCAGCCTCCTGAGTAGCTGGGATCTTAGGTGTGTGCCACCAAACCTGGCTGGTTTTTTTTGTATTTTTAGTGGAGAAGGGGTTTCACCATATTGGCCAGGCTGGTCTCGAACTCCTGACCCTGTGGTCTGCCCCCCTCGGTCTCCCAAAGTGCTGGGATTACAGGCATGAGCCACCATGCCCAGCCGCTTTCTCTTTTTTGAAACTCTCCACGGTTTACAGGCAGTCAGATTTATTTGGGGAAGGACTCTGCTTTGTTGAAGGATCTAGTGCGGGCCCCATCGAACTTCCTTGACAACAGAGGGACTGAGTAAGTCCAGCACACATCTCCACTGACTCATCTTTCAAATCAATAACCTGAGTCACTGCACCTGACATTTACTTGTACTGCATGCCTCCTTCAAAGCATGATATATTTATTCATTTTCCAATTGCCTCTCCTCTGTCCATATCCCAGTCAACTAAACGTCTGTGCTCAAGCCCCAGGAGCCTTCTCTCAGACTCTTGAATGCTCTGTTGGGGCCGATTTCTATTTGCATTTATGCTGTTCCCTCCTCCAGGGTCACTCGCCTCTCTGGCCTCCTCTCCCAGGTACAGCTTCCTGTTCTGCAGATCTCATGCTTCCTCCAATCACCTTCTCTGGTTGCAGCCCAGGTTAACTCAGGTCCCCTAGTCATGTGATCTCATGGGATCTTGGACTTAAGGCTGCCAGGCTTACAAATAGAAATACAGAACACCAGGCTGGACGCGCTGGCTCACGCCTGTAATCCTAGCACTTTGGGGGGGCCAAGGTGGACTGATCACAGGGTCAGGGGTTCGAGACCAACCTGGCCAACATTGTGAAACCTCCGTCTCTACTAAAAATACAAAAAAATTAGCTGGTGTGGTGGTGTGTGCATGTAATCCCAGCTACCCAGGAGGCAGAGCAGGAGAATCGCATGAACCTGTGAGGTAGAGGTTGCAGTGGGCTGAGATTGTGCCGTTGCACTCCAGCCCAGGTGACAATGTGAGACTCCGTTTCAAAAAAAAAAAAAAAGCCTAGGTGCGGTGGTTCACGCCTGTAATCCCAGCACTTTGGGAGGCCATGGTGGGCAGATCACGAGGTCAGGAGTTCAAGACCAGCCTGGCCAAGATGGTGAAACCCCATCTCTACTAAAAATACAAAAAATTAGCTGGTCGTGGTGGCACGCGCCTGTACTCCCAGCTCCTCGGGAGGCTGAGGCAGAAGAATTGCTTGAACCAGGAGGTGGAGGTTGCAGTGAGCCGAGATTGCAACACTGCACTCCAGCCTGGGCGACAGAGCAAGACTCCGCCTCAAAAACAAACAAAAAATGAAAAACAGGACACCCAATTAACTTTTAATTTCTCATAAATAACAATTATTTTAGGATAAGTATGTCCCAAACATTGCATGGGTCACACTTAAACTAAAAAATTTTATATGTTGTTTATCCGAAATTCAGAGTTAACTGGGCACCTGTTTTTTGGGGGGTTTTGTCTGGTTTTGTTGTTGTTTTTGGTGAGACAGGCTCTTGCTCTGTCGTCCAGGCTGGAGTACAGTGACCCAATCACAGCTCACTGTAGTCTCAACCTCCTGGGCTCAGGTGATCCTCCTGCCTCAACGTCCTGAGTAGCAGGTGCACACAACCACACCTGGTGAATTTTGGTGTTTTGTTTTTGTTTTATAGAGATGGTATTTGCCATGTTGTCCAGGCTGGTCTCGAACTCCCAGATTCAAGTAATCCACCTGCCTCAGCCTACTGAGTAGCTGGGACTACAGGCATGCACCAGCACGGCTGGCTAATTTTTTGCATTTTTAGTAGAGATGGGGTTTCACCATGTTGGCCAGGCTGGTCTCGAACTCCTGACCTCAGGTGATCTGCCTGCCTCGGCCTCCCAAAGTGCTGGGATTACAGGCATGAGGCACTGCGCTCTGCCTGCACCCAGCTTTTTTCCTCTAATAAAGCACTTAGCATATTACATAATGATCTGTTAATGTGTCTGTCTCCTTTACCAGCCCACAAATTCCTTGACGGGAGACACAATGTCTCATCCGTTTTTGGAAACCCTGTAACTAGGCAGAACTAATTAATTTTCCGCCAATATGTGTTGATGTGTTGAGCTGTGAATTTGACTGCCCAGCAGTCAACATAGCCTGCAAGTAACAACCTCTGCTTTTGCCCTTGGCCACCTTCAGGCTGGTCTTAGCACATCATCACTTCAAAAACAAATGGATTTTAAGAAAGTAAAGAACAAAATAAAAAACAAAATCAACAGATCCTGCTCCAATAAAGAATAGTGTTTGACTTTTTATTAAACGTTTTGTTGGGAGATTAAAGAGAGGGTGATTTTGCTCATCCCAGAGCAGAATGTCTAAATGTCCCCTTGAAGCGTGCATCTGTTCCCTATATATCCATCCTGATACTCTCCCCTGAATCTCCTCTGTGTTTTTCCTCTGTCCCCTCTCTGGCTAAGATGATTCCAGAATCCCTACCTATGTACCCAACTCCCAAACCTTTAGTTTGGAAACTGTCTTTCTTAGGTAGGGTCATTCAGTCCTCATAGCACTTCTCTAATTTGAATCTCACCCATTCTTCCACTCCGAGAATCTTTAACCTACTCCAATCATTCTTGGGTTAACTTCCTTAGAAGTTGGAGAAGGGTAGGGGAATTGTAAATCAACAATTAGGGCTTCCTGACACAGCAGAAGATGGTTCTTTCCATCTGACAGTAGAATTGGTACTAGAGTAGAAAACCATGCTACATCAATGAGGAGAATGTGAGATTTCTGAGATCAAGATCAGAATGACTGAGAAATGAGGTGTGACAAGAAGACCAATTAAAGGAAAAGAAACTTAAGAGAAGAAACTGACTGTGGACTGACAAAAATCCAACACCAGAAGTTTGGATGTTTAAAATGGGCTCTTCAACATCTCCCCTGCACCTAAAGATGACAGCTGTTTCCCTCAAGCTGTTTCCTGTTAGTGCTACTGTGATTTCTTTTCCCCATCAAGACCACCACTGTGGTGCACTTAAGTATGATAACACCTTAGAATGGAGCGGACAGGAAGCCACAAGGTCAAGAATCTGGAGAGGTTCCCAGGGATGCTTCTGAAAACACACTGTAATTTACACACTGTAAGTTACAACATACACACTGTAAAGGATCTGTAATTCATTCTACAGTTCCCTTCTACTTTTGTTATTGGGCACATATGTTTATAATTATTATGCCTTCCTGATATAGTGATTTTTTTTTTTTTGAGTTGAAGTCTTGCTCTGTTGCCCAGGCTAGAGTGCAGCTCACTGCAACCTCCACCTCCCTGGTTCAAGCAATTCCCCTGCCTCAGCCTTCCCAGTAGCTGAGATTACAGGTGTCTGCCACCATGCCAGGCTAATTTTTTTGTATTTTTAGTAGAAATGAGGTTTAACTATGTTGGTCAGGCTGGTCTCGAACTCCCGACCTCAGCTGATCTCCCCAGCTCTACCTCCCAAAGTGCTGGGATTACAGGCGTGAGCCACTGTTTTCATCACTATAAAATGTCCCTCTTTGTCTGTAGTAACATTTTTTGTCTTACATTCTCTTCTGTCTGATATTAATATAGCCACTCTTGCTGTCTTATGTTTGCATGATATATATTTTTTCATCCTTTTCAGCCTATTTGTGTCTTTGAATCTGAAGTGTGTCTCTTATAGACAACGTATAGTTGGATCCTGGTTTTTTTTTTTTTAATCC
This sequence comes from Sapajus apella, assembly GCF_009761245.1. Lineage (NCBI taxonomy): Eukaryota > Metazoa > Chordata > Mammalia > Primates > Cebidae > Sapajus > Sapajus apella. Next base: position 744,628 of record NW_022437136.1, read on the forward strand.
AGTCTGACAATCTTTGCCTGTTGATTGAAGTATTTAACCCATTCACATTTATGTAATTATTGACGTGGCTGGATTTACACCTGACATTTTACTGTTGGTTTTTTTATACGCTTCATGTCTTTTTTGTTACTCTGTTCCTTTTTTATTGCTTTCTTTTATGTTAAATAGTTATTTTTCCAGTGTGCCATTTTGATTCGTGTGTGTGTGTGTGTGTGTGTGTGTGTGTGTTTTCAGATGGAGTCTTGCACTGTCACCCGGGCTGGAGTGCAGTGGTGTGCTCACTGCAACCTCCACCTCCCAGGTTCAAGTGATTCTTCTGCCTCAGCCTCCGAAGTAGCTGGGTTTACAGAAGCCCACCACCACGCCTGACTAATTTTTTTGTATTTTTAGTAGAGACGTGGTTTCACTATGTTGGCCAGGCTGGTCTCAAACGCCTGACCTCATGATCCACCCACCTCAGCCTCCCAAAGTGCTGAGATTACAGGTGTGAGCCACTGTGCCTGGCCTTGTCTGTCTCTGTGTGTGTATGTGTGTGCGTGTGTGTTTACTGTATTATTTTGAGTTGTTTCTTTAGTTGTTGTTCTGCGGTTTCCTTCAACTTTTAATTCTCAAAAACTTCTACAATTTTTGTTTTTTGAGACAGGGTCTCACTTTGCTGCCCACCACTGGAGTACAGTGGTGCCAACACAGCTCACTGCAGTCTTGTCCTCCTGGGCTCAAACAATCTTCCTGCATCAGCTCCCCAAGTAGCTGGGACTACAGGTGTGCAGCACCATATCCAGCTAATTTTTTTGTATTGTTTGTAGAGATGTGTTTCACCACATTGCCCAGGCTGGTCTCAATCTCCTGAGCTCAAGTAATTCACCCACCTCAGCCTCCTAAAGTGCTGGGATTACAGGCGTGAGCCACCACACTTGGCTACAATTTTGTATTACTGAATCCAATCACTTATTTTATAAATCAATTGTTTTATTCCACAAAGATTCAGCAAACATCTATATGTGTCGGACATTGTGGTAGACGCTGGGAATTCAAAGATGAACAAATCATGGTTTCTGCCCTCAAAAGAATGAAGTGACCCAGATAAGAAAGTCAGCCATTGTAATACAGTGTGCGCTATTTACAGAGGACGTGTGAAGTAATACACTGCATTCACAAGAGCCAGAAGAAGAAGTATCAGTTCAACCTGCAGGTGTCAGGAAAGTCTTCTAAGAAGGTGGGAAGTCCGATGTGCTCAGGCTTTGTGTCCCCAGCCAAATCTCATCTTGAATTATAATCCCCATGATTGGATCATGGGGGTGGTTTTCCCCATGCTGTTCTCGTGATAGTGAGTGAAATCTCAAGAGATCTGGTGATTACATAAGGCAGTTTTCCCTGTTCTTGCTCATTCTTTCTCTTCTGCCACCCTGTGAAGAAGGATGTGTTTGCTTCCCCTTCTTCTTGATTGTAAGTTTCCTGAGGCCTGCCCAGCCATGTGGAACTGTGAGTCAATTAAACCTCTTTCCTTTATAAATTACCCAGTCTTGGGTATTTCTTTATAGCAGTGTGAGAATGGACTCATACAAAGTCCAAGCTATTTCTTGAAGAATGAGTAGAAGTCAGCTGGTCAGAGAGGGGACCAGGTGCTCAGAAAGAGGGAAAAACCTAAACCAACACCTGGCGGCTTAGCAAACTGTGAACATTGAGGGCAATGAAAGGAGGTGAGAACAGCTAAATCAAAGGTCCTGGCTGGGCACGTGGAGGGAGAGGAAGCTACAAACACAGGCTGCTGCATGGTTAGCTAGGGGTTTTAGCTGCATCCGGAAGGCAATGGTGAGCTCCTGATGGACTTAAGCAGAGGTCATTTTTGCACTGTAGAAAGTGGCTCTGTCAATTATTTGGAAGATCCATGAGACCAGATGGAACTGGAGGCAAGAGTCAGACGTGCAAAAAGGTTAAGAAGCTTGTCAAAGGTCAACCAGTTAGCTGGGAGGTGAACAAGCGCTAGAACCAAGATATTCTAACTCCTACTCCGCTGCTTTTTCCATGGTATCATTTGAATTATCATATTTTCTCTCTTCCTCAAGTTAAGGAGTTTTAATTTAGTCTCAAAATGCACCCAGTAAAGTGGATTCAGATTTGCATGTCTTCCACAATCTAAGCCTAGCTGAAAGCTTTTAACTCAGCAATTCTACTTTTAAGAATTTGTATAGAGGAGGCTGGGCGCAGTGGCTCACGCCTATAATCCCAGCACTTTGGGAGGCTGAGGCAAGTGGATCACTTGAGGTCAGGAGTTCGAGATCACCCTGGCCAACATGGTGAAACCCCATCTCTACTAAAAATACAAAAATTAGCCAGGCATGGTGGTGGGTGTCTGTAATCCCAGCTACTCAGGAGGCTGAGGCAGGAGAATTGCTTGTACCCTGGGGGCAGAGGTTGTAGTGAGCCAAGATTGTGCCACTGCACTCCAACCTTTGCAACAAAGTGAGACTCTGTATCAAAAATAAAAAAAAGAAGTGAATTTATATAGAGGAAATAATTGGACAGTGTGCAAAAATGACAAAAGATATTTATTGCAGCATTCTTTATAAAATTGTTAAATCACCTAGCTGTCCATCAATAAAGAATTGGTTAAGAAAAAATAAGGTATAACCAGACACTGAAAAATTACGCAGTGATAAGAAAAGGAAGAAATAGGCCAAATTAAACAGAAGATACTTTTATTTTTGGACATACGCAGTGTGTTCCCAGCATTTTGGGATGCTGAGGCAAGCAGATCATTTGAGGCCAGGAGTTTGAAATCAGCCTGGACAACATGGCAAAACCCCGTCTCTACTAAAAATACAAAAATTAACTGGGTGTGGTGGCGCATGCCTGTAGTCCCAGCTACTCTGGAGCCTGAGGCAGGAAAATTGCTTGATCCTGGGAGGTGGAGGTCGCAGTGAGCCGAGAAGGCGCCACTACACTCCAGCCTGGTGACAGAGTGAGATTCTGTCAAAAAAGAAAGAAAGAAAGAAAGAAAAGATAATGCTGTATTACTGGCATAGAAAGATGGTCATGATATATAGTTTGAATGAAAAAAGATTATGATTAGTACAATATCGTCCAATTTATTTTTTTATATCCATGTGTTAACATATGTCCAGCAAACCGCTGAGAAGAAACACATCAAACTTGTGATGGAATGAAAATTTGAGGGTGAGAAATTGCCTTCCTAAAGTAGAAAGTTCCACATTTTTGTATTGTTTGAATTTTTATAATGAGCATCTACTTTAAAAAGACTTTTAAAGCGTACTGACAGTATCTATGCAGCCTCTGCAATGAATACCACCAAATTCCTTCACTCCCTGAGTCTCAGCCACCTGAAATGAAAATGTCACCTTGATACGCCAGAAATGGTCATTAAGAATAGTCAAACATTAACAACAGACATTTCAAAGAGCACAGTGGCCACTCAGGCCAAGGTTTTCTGGCTTCAGAGTACAGGTTTAAGGCTTTGATGGTGAAGACTGCTTTAGAGCTGCCCTCCTTGGAAGAAAGCTGTTTCCCATCTTAATGTACCATTTACATTAGTATTGCTTTGTTGATATGGCAATTATGCATCCAATAAACCTGCTTACTCTATACGGGTATTTTTCTCCAACTGGGTTATGTTCTTATACCATCACTCTTCAGTATCTGGCTTTTAATGCTACAGATAAGGAGAAACCAGTTCCATTGCTTATGACTGAACAGCGAATGCCTTCTGAAGCCTCGCACGCTCCATAAAGCAGGTAGTGGTAAAACAACAATAAAACCCACCCGTTTTGCCCAGGACCAGTGGTCTCCTGGGATGCAAGACTTTTGAGTGCTAAAAACAGGATGGTCCCAGGCAAACCAGGATGGCTGAACACACTAGTAGTGGCCACTGTTGGGTATGACATTTTCCTTTTTTTTTTTTTTTTTTTTTTGGAGACGGAGTCTCAATTTGTCGCCCAGGCTGGAGTGCAGTGGTGCCATCTTGGCTTACTGCAACCTTCACCTCCCGGGTTCAAGTGATTCTCCTGCTTCAGCCTCCTGAGTAGCTGGGATTACAGGCAACCGCCATCATGCCTGACAAATTTTTGTATTTTTAGTAGGGACAGGGTTTCACCATGTTGGCCAGGCTGGTCTCGAACTCCTGACCTCAGGAAATCCACCCACCTTGGCCTCCCAAAGTGTTGGGATTACAGGCGGGAGCCACTGCGAGGCCTCTGATGACATTTTCTACATTTCCCCTGTTCATTGCAGCTTTCTTTGTTGCAAGAGATTTTTTTTTTTTTTTTTTGGGGGACAGAGTTTCGCTCTTGTTACCCAGGCTGGAGTGCAATGGCGCGATCTCGGCTCACCGCAACCTCCACCTCCTGGGTTCAGGCAATTCTCCTGCCTCAGCCTGAGTAGCTGGGATTACAGGCACGCGCCACCATGCCCGGCTAATTTTTTTGTATTTTTAGTAGAGATGGGGTTTCACCGTGTTGACCAGGATGATCTCAATCTCTTGACCTCGTGATCCACCCGCTTCGGCCTCCCAAAGTGCTGGGATTACAGGCTTGAGCCACCGCACCCGGCCAGCAAGAGATTGTTAATGGTAATGGGGAGACCACAAGTGTGATTTCTCACAAAATGCTCATTACCTGTATAGCCAAATTCCACCAGTGAACAGTTGCTATGTTCAAAGGGAGCCTTTCAGATGGAGCTGTCTGAGTATTGATCTCCATTTTTCCTGCTCAATCTTTCAGCATTGTTCACAGCATAAACAGCACAGTAATTTTTTTTTTTTTTTTTTGAGATGGAGTCCTGCTCTGTCATCCAGGCTGGAGTGCAGTGGCATGATCTTGGCTCACTGCAACCCCTCCCTCCGCCTCCCAGGTTCAAATGATTCTCCTGCCTCAGCCTCCGAGTAGCTGGGATTATAGCCACGTGCCACCATGTCCGACTAGTTTTTTTGTATTTTAGTGGAGACAGGGTTTTGCCATGTTGGCCAGTCTGGTCTCGAACTCCTGACCTCAAGTGATCTGCCTGCCTCAGCCTCCCAAAGTGCTGGGATTACAGGTGTGAACCACTATGCCTGGCCGAGCAGCAATCTTGATCTTGTAGCTTAATACAAAGTTAATTTTCAGTTGTAAGCCTAATGTATATCCCCAGAGATTAGAATCTCTGCTTGGTTTTTGGTGGTGTTCAGGCACAGGTGATTTTAGTATGTGCCACAGGAAAACTCTAACCCAGTGGGAGACAGGTAGGCCTGGAGACTTGACAGTTCTTGGTCCCTTCCAATAGCTGGTTTGAGAAGGGCTTGTTAGTATGTTCAGGCTTCACTGCTCTGCTCCTGAGCAGTTAAGATTTAATCACAGGCCACAGCTTGGTTTATAAAGATTACAACTTAAGAAAATAGAAGGAAAAAATCAATTAGGTATTAGCAGGATGAGTCGTACATTTTTGATACTGTGATCTGACTTTAGTATGACTTGACTTTGCAAATTGTGATTAAATATATTTGACATGCATGTATTATTCCAGTTTAAAGGAATGGGAATTAATTTTGCAAGTTTTTGCAGGGAGACTTTTTCAACACTCTTGAGATCACAGAAGATCTCTGAAATTGAAATTCTCTGATTGCAGATGCAAGATTTTTTTTCCTTCCTTCTTTCCTTCCCTCCTTCCTTCCTCCCATCCTCCTTTCCTCCCTTCTTCCCTTGCTTCCTCCCTCCCTCCCTCCCTCCCTCTTTGCCTCCCTTCTTTCTTTCTTTTCTCCCTTCTTTCTTAGACAGGATCTCACTCTGTCACCCAGGCTGGAGTGCAGTGCTGCAATCATGGCTGACTATGGCCTCAAACTCCTGGGCTCAAGTATCCTCCTGCCTCAGCCTCTGAAGCAGCTAGGCCTTCAGGTGCATACCACAACATCTGGCTATTTTTAAAATTATTTATTTATTTATGTATTTATTTATTTATTTAGAGATGGAGGCTCACTCTGCCACCCAGGCTAGAGTGCAGTGGCGCGATCTTGGCTCACTGCAACCTCCGCCTCCTGGGTTCAAGCAATCCTCCTGCCTCAGCCTCCCAAGTAGCTGGGATTACAGGTATGCACCACCATGCCCAGCTAATTTTTGTATTTTTAGTAGAGATGGGGTTTCACTATGTTAGCCAGGCTGGTCTTGAACTCCTGACCTCAGGTGATCTGCCCGCCTCGGCCTCCCAAAGTGCCAGGATTACAGGCGTGAGCCACCTTGCCTGGCCCCCATATTTTTTATTTTTTGTAGAGACAACATCTCCTTTTGTTGCCCAGCCTGATCTGGAGCTCCTGGGCTCAAGTAATCCTCCCACCTCAGCCTCCCAAAGTGGTGGGATGATAGGTGTGAGCCACCGTGCCCAGCCTCCGTTCTTTTTAAAAATAAGGTTTCTACAGGCCAGACGCCATGGCTCACACCTGTAATCCCAGCACTTTGGGAGGCTGAGGCAGGCGGATCACCTGAGGTCAGGAGTTCGAGACCAGCCTGACCAACATGAAGAAACCCCATCTCTACTAAAAATACAAAACTACCCGGGCATGGTGATGCATGCCTGTAATCTGAGCTACTCGGGAGGCTGAGGCAGGAGAATCCCTTGAACCCAGGAGGTGGAGGTTGCAGTGAGATCACACCATTGCACTTCAACCTGGGCAACAAGATCGAAATTCCGTCTCAATCAATCAATCAATCAATCAATCAATCAATAAATAAGGTTTTTATTTTGGAATAGCTCTAGATTTCCAGAACAGTTGCAATGATAGTACACAGAGTTCCCATCAACACTTTACTTGCCTTTCCCTCAATATTAACATCTTACAGAACGATGGTACGTAAAAACATTGTCAAAACTAAGAATTTAACCTTGGCACATCACTATTCACTAAACCACAGATTTGATGCAAAGTTACCAGTTTTTCCACTCACATCTTTTTTCTGTTCCAGGATCCAGTCCAGCATCCCACGTTGCTTTTAGCATCTCTCTTGTTCAATGGTCAGAACCTACCCCATCGCAATCAGAATGACCTGCCTCAGCCCCCTCCACTCATGAGTGTACATCTTCTCATTTAACATGGTCATTTGCTTTTCATTCATTCAATAGCTATTCACTGAGGCCAGCCAAGTGCTGGAAAAATAAAACAAATGTGACCTTTTCCCTAACAGAATGAAGGGAACAGGCAGTAAATATGTTATTAAAAATTGTGCAGGGTGAGGTGATAGGAAGAAAAAAATACTGTAATAAGAGAGAGGGGGATGAGCTGGGTGCACTGGCTCACACCTGTAATCCCAGCACTTTGGTAGACCGAGAGGAGTGGATTACCTGAGGCCAGGAGTTCAAGACCACCCTGGGCAACATGGTGAAACCTCATTTTTGCTAAAAATACAAAAATCAGCTGGGCGTGGTGGCAGGTGCCTGTGATGCCTGCTACTCAGGAGGCTGAGGGAGGAGAATTGCTTGAATGACGGAGGCGGAGGCTGCAGTGAGCTGAAATCATGCCACTGCACTCCAGCCTGGGCAACTCTGTCTCAAAAAAGAAAAAAAAGGAGAGCATGAGAGGGAGAGAAAGGAAGGAGAGAGAGAGATGGGTATGGAGACCAGGGAAGAGGTCCGGGAAAGTGAGGCATTGATATTTGAGACCTGAATGTGTGAGAAGGAGTTCACCAGGTGAGGAAGGACAGAATCCAAGCAAAAGCACCCAGAAGATTGGAAAACATATTGGGCCCTATATTCGCTATTTGGGTGAATAGAAGCCCCCAAACCTCAGCCTCACACAATAAATCCATGTAACACACCTGCATGTGTACCCTCTGAGTCTAAGGTGTAAATGAATAGATATTTTTTTTAAAAAAAAAGCACCCATTCTAGCAGCCAAAAGCAAACAAATGGCCGGGCACCATTGCTCACGCCTGTAATCCCAGCACTTGGGAAGCCTAGCCGAGTAGATCACTTGAGGCCAGGGGTTCGAGATCAGCCTGGCCAACGTCGTGAAACCCTTGCTCTACTAAATATACAAAACTTAGCCAGATGTGGTGGCAGGCACCTGCAGTCCCAGCTACTGAGGAGGCTGAGGCAGGAGAATCTCTTGAACCCGGGAGGCAGAGGATGCAGTGAGCTGGGATTCAGCTACTATACTCCAACCTGGGTGACAGAGTGAGGCTTCGTCTCAAAAAAGAAAAAAGAGAAGAAAAGCAAGTGGAAGAGAACCCCACGGAGGCTGGAGTGGAAGGCATCTGGGATGCCCTCTTACTTGTGAAATGAAAATGTATCAGACAACAAGCTAAATTCATTGAGGATTGCATTTTTCTTTTTTTGGAAGATGGAGTCTCACTCTGTTACCCAGGCTGGAGTGCAGTGGCGCAATCTCGGCTCACTGCAACCTCCACCTCCTGGGTTCTGGTGATTCTTCTGCCGCAGCCTCCTGAGTAGCTGGGACTACAGGCTTGTGCCACCACACCCGGCATATTTTTTTTTGTTTTTAGTACAGACGGGGTTTCACCATCTTGGCCAGGCTGATCTCAAACTCCTGACCTCATGATCCACCCACCTCGGCTCCCGAAGTGCTGGGATCACAGGCGTGAGACACTGTGCCTGGCCGCATTTTTTTTTCTTTAAGAGAGAGTTTCACTTTGTCACCTGGGCTGGAGTGCAATGGCGCAATCTCAGCTCACTGCAACCTCCACCTCCCAGGTTCAAGAGATTCTCCTGCCCCAGCCTCCTGAGCAGCTGGGACTAAAGGCATGTGCCATCACACCTGGCTAATTTTTGTATTTTTGGTATAGATGGGGGTTTCGGCTGGTCTTGAACTCCTGACCTCAAGTGATCTGCCCGCCTTGGCCTTCCAAGGTGCCGGGCCTTAATGATTGCATTTTAATTGCCTCTATGTCCCCATCGCACTTAGCTCAGGCATTTGCCACAGGCTGGTCTGTGCTGTAATCACTTTGAAATTCTCTCCTCACTGGATGGGAGGAAAGGAAGGACTCTGTCTTCCTTGAAGGAAGAACCCTGCCTGTTTCCTTCCCTTCCAAGTCACCTAGCGGAGCCATCTGCATAAAAGGAATGAAAAAATGTGTTTGCTGAATCAAATTAGACTTTCTCTTACATTCTATTCTCATGACTAGCTCCAGATGATACAAGCTACATCTAATTTGTCCAGCATTATTTTCTCTTAAGCTTTCACTTCTCCCAGCTCTGAGCTGTGTACAGTTCTGCCTGAAGTCTTTCTCCATTCAAAGTCTAAAAGGAAAAGAACTCCCTGTGATATCCATAGGGAGGGAGGTGCCCCCCTAGAGAGCAGAGATGTGTGAGAAAAGAGACCAGATCCCAAAGTGCGATTTGTCTCTCCTTGAGAAGCATGATTCAGAACAGGAAGAAGAGAAGGAAGAGAGGAAGGAAGGATGAAGGAGAGAAGGAAGGAAGCAGGGAAGGAAGGAAGGAAGGAATGTCTGAAGGGATGCTCTCAGTGTTTATCTGAGGCTGGCAGCATTCTGTTAGTTTTATTTTATTATTTTATTTTATTATTATTAGAGACGGAGCCTTGCTCTGTTGCCCAGGTTGTTGTGCAGTGGTGCAGTCTTGACTCACTGCAACTGCCGTCTCTCAGGTTCAAGTGATTCTCCTGCCTCAGCCTCCCGAGTAGCTGGGATTACAGGTGTGTGCCACCACATCTGGCTGATTTTTGTATTTTTAGTAGAGATGGGGTTTCATCATGTTGGCCAGGCTGGTCTCGAACTCCTAACCTCAAGTGATCTGCCCACCTCAGTCTCCCAAAGTGCTGGGATTACAGGCATGAGCCACTGCGCCCAGCTGGTTCGTTTTAGAGACAGAGTCTCACTCTATTGCCCAAGCTGGAGTGCAATGACACACTCTTGGTTCACTGCAGCCTTGAACCCCTGGACTCAAGTGATCGTCCTGCCTTACCCTCCCTAGTAGCTAATAATAGAATTAGAGGCACACCATCACATATGGGTAATTATTTTTAATTTTATTTTTGTAGAGACAGGGTCTTGCTGTATTGGCCAAGCTGATCTGGAACTCCTGGGCTCAAGCGCCTGCCTTCTGCCTTGGATTACAGGTGAGAGCCACTGCCTGGCTGCAGCATTCTTTTAAATGACATTTGCCCTCTTTTATAAGTTTCCGTATTTTTTTTTTTTTAGATGGAGTCTCACTCTGTCACCCAGGCTGGAGTGCAGTGGTGCCATCTCAGCTCACTGCAATCTCTACCTTCTTGGTTCAAGCAATTCTCCTGCCTCAGCCTCCCAAGTAGCTGAGAACACAGGCATGCACCACCATGCCTGGCTAAGTTTTTGCATTTTTGGTAGAGATGGGATTTTACTGTGTTAGCCAGGATGGTCTTGGTCTCCCAACCTTATAATCCACCCATCTCGCTCTCCCAAAGTGGTTGGATTACAGGCGTGAGGCACCGCACCCAGCCTCCGTATTTTTTTAGTTTAAAAATTTTGAGCATTAACCCTGTTTTATTATCAGAATAGAAGCAACGATATTTTGGTTTTGGATTTTTTGTTTGTTTTTGAGACAGAGTCTTGCTCTGTTGCCCAGGCTATTGTCCAGTGGTGCGATCTCGGCTCACTGCAACCTCTGCCTCCCGGGTTCAAGTGATTCTCCTACCCCAGCCTCCCAAGTAACTGGGATTACAGGCGGCCGCCACCACACCTGGCTATTTTTGTTGTTGTTGTTGTTATTTTTATTAGAGAAGGAAAATCAATTTCATTCCTTTGTAGTCATCTGTGGGTTCTGTTCTGCAATCATCCATTGTCCTGTGTCTTATTGTGTCACCTCCAATGTCTTGCCATGGGAGAATACACCTCACCCATGAAATGCTGTCTTGGGGAACTGGCGTTCAAGATGCCCTCCTTCCTAGCTGGGTCGATACACTTAGACTAAGTTCTTGCTGTGTTTTGCTTTGACCTTAGCTTAGCTTCTCCCGGCCACCATTGTCCTGAGACTGGAGAGGTTCCCTTGCCTGACAGCAGCAGTTGCAGAGCCAGCAGGACACCTTAAGGCACAGTAAAAGTTTGTATGAGTCAGCATTTCTTCTACAAGTGGTTATTTTAGGAGTTTGCACACACAGGAGACAGGATGATTGGCAAGCAACAGAAATGGACTCTGGTCGATGTAGAGAACTTGTCTGTGTTCTCTCCCGAGTATTTGAATCTTGGACACAGGGGCTCAGAGATGCAAAAGAGTGGGACTGATTCACCCAGATAACAGTGCCCTAAATTTTCTGCCATCTGGAACTTTCTAGTTGCCAAGTTCCTCTTCTCTCTAAGGTCTGGCTTTTTTTTTTTGAGACGAAGCCTCACCCCGTTGCCCAGGCTGAAGTGCAATAGCGTGACCTCGGCTCACTGCAACTTCCGCCTCCTGGGCTCAAGCAGTTTTCCTGCCTCAGCCATCCAATTAGCTAGGATTAAAGGTACGTGCCACCATGCCCAACTAATTTTTTGTATTTTTGGTAGAGACGGGGTTTTACCATGTTAGCCAGGCTGGTCT
>NW_022437136.1:756235-787717 GCF_009761245.1 Sapajus apella
CTTTCTTTCTTTCTTTTTTTCTTTCTTTCTTTTCTTTCTTTCTTTCTCTCTCTTTCTCTCTTTCCTTCTTTCCTTCTTTCTTTCTTTCTTTCTTCTTTCTTTCTTTCTTTCTTTCTTTCTTTCTCTCTCTTTCTCTCTTTCTTTTTTTAAGAGACAGGGTCTCACTGTTTCCCAGACTGCAGTGCAGTGGCCCAATTATGGCTTACTGTAACCTCAGACTCCTGGGTTCTAGCGATCCTCCTGTCTCAGCCTCTCAAGTAGCTAGGACTACAGGTACACGCCTCATGACTGGATAATTTTAAAAATTGTTTTGTAGAGATGGGATCTCCCTATGTTGCCCAGGCTGGTCTCAAACTCTTGCCTCCTGCAATTCTCCCACCTCAACCTCCCAAAGTACTAGGATTTCAGGCATAAACCACTGTGCCTAGAGCTATTTTTTTTTTTAATTGTGGAAGGATTTCCAGATGCTTTCAATCCATTCCTTTTCCTTAAGTTCCTGTACTTTGCACACTTATTAAACAAGTTTATTTGCTGTGGATCACAGTAAGAAATACTCAGACAGCCAGATGCAGTGGCTCATCTCTCTAATCCCAGCACTTTGGGAGGCTCAGGCAGGAGGATCACTTGAGCCCAGGAGTCCAAGACCAGCCTGGGCAATAAAGCAAGACCCTGTCTCTACAAAAAAAAAAAAAAAAAGAGTTTTTAAAAATTAATTAGCTGGATATGGTGGCACCCACCTGTAGTTCCAGCTTCTCAGGAGACTGGGTGGAGAGAATCCCTTAAGCCCAGGAATTCAATGCTTCAGTGAGCCATGACTGCACCACTGTACTCTGGCCTCAGCAACAGAGTGAACTCCTGTCTTAAAAAAAGAAAAAAAAAAGAAATCCTAAGAGTGACCTAGTAACTACATACAGATATAGGCATACGTAAAACAAAAGTTGCACAAAACAGGCAGGGCACACGGCTCAAAAAAAGTAATCCCAGCACTTTGGGAGGCTGAGACGGGTGGATCACTTGAGGTGAGGAGTTCGAGACCAGCTTGGCCAATCAGTGAAACCTCGTCTCCACTAAAAGTACAAAAATTAGGCGGGCATGGTGGTGGCATGAGCCTGTGGTCCCAGCTACTCGGGAGGCTGAGGTAGGAGAATCGCTTGAACCCAGGAGGCGGGCACTACAGTGAGTCGAGTTCAAGCCTCCGCACTCCAGCCTGGGAGACAGATCAAGACTCCGTTTCAGAAAAAAAAAAAAAAAAAAAAAGTTGCACAAAATAAGACTTAACCTTTAGTAGCATAGATGGAACTTTGTTTTCTATTTCCTTCTATTTCATTTTTTTCATGCTGGTTACACTCCCTTAAACTAAAGTCTCACACGTGACGCTTTAAATCTTGGAAAACCTCTGAGTTATCCAAAGTTCATTCGTGTTGCTTGCAAATAATCCCATCTCTTGTGTGTCAAAACACCCAAAATGATCATCAATAAATGGAACGCAGAACCTCACGAACATTTTCTCTTGGGCAATGCACTCTCATCCAGCAGCAGGACAAGCTCTGGCAGGAAAAAGCCATAAAACGGTGGTTGGGAAGAGCCAACCATAATATCGAAGCCACGCAGCCAGAACTTTCTTCTCCCATAGCAATCAAAAGCCACCTGTGGCCGGGAGTGGTGGCGCATGCCTATAATCCTAGCATTCTGGGAGGCCGAGGCAGGTGGATCACTTGAGTCCAGGAGTTCAAGACCAGCCTCAACAACATGGTGAAACCCTGTCTTTACTAAAAATACAATTAGCCAGACATGGTGGCTTGTGCCTGTAATCCCAGCTACTTGGGAGGCTAAGGCAGGAGGACTGCTTGAGCTCAGGAGGCAGAGGCTGTAGTAAGCTGAGATCACGCCACAGCACTCCAGCCTGGGTGACCTCTGTTACACACACACACATACACACACACACACACACACACACACACACACACACAGAGCCACCTGTGATGTGACTACCTTTTAAATGCCTGTCATTCATCTAGGCCAGGGGTCCACAAGCCTTCAGGCCAAACCCAGACCGGTGTCAATTTCTATATCACCCTTGTGCTAAGAATGACCTCTACATTTTCAAATGGCTATGGGAAAATATCAAAAGAATTGTAATGTTTTATGACATGGGGAAATTATATACAATTCAAACTGCAGGGCTCACCAATCAAGTTGAAATAAAACATAGGCACATCCATTCATTTAGGTGCTTGTCTTTGGCAGTTTTAGGGCTACATCTTTGGGGTACAGTGGTAGAGTTGAGTGGTGGAAACAGAGGCCATATGGCCTGCACACCCTAAAATATTTAGTATCTAGCCTTGAGCAAAAAACATCTGTCAGGGCTGCGCATGGTGACACACACCTGTAATCCCAGAAGGCCAAGGCAGCAAGAACACTTGAGGTCAGCAGTTCAAGACCAGCCTGGGCAACACAGTAAGACCCCATCTCTCAAAAAAAAAAAAAAAAAAAAAAACACTTAAAAAAAGAAGAAAAATTTGCCCATCTCTGGTCTAAATACTAGATGGAGATTAAAAATAAAGGCAAAGCTTTGTCTCTGCTCTAAAGGAGCTTATAATCCAACTGGGTGAAACAGTCCCAAATCAACTGAAACAAGAACAACTAAGCATTCAACTCTGGGGACGGAGAGGGTGTACTAGAAGGCCAGAAACGAAAGAAATCCTTCAAAGGAAGAGGTGAGGTGGAAGGGGTGACAGCTTCTGGTGGAGCTGAGGCTGGAATCTTTATTGATTCCTGAATTTCTACATGAGAGGGGCTCAGAAACAGTAATTTCAATGGGGATTTTCATTTTCCTTTACATAAGAGGGCTTATAGAATCAAAAAGGAAGTGTGGGAAATGGAGACAAATGGAAATGCCACAAAGAGAATATAGTATCCAGGCCCGGTGTGTGGCTCATGCCTGTAATCCCAGCACTTTGGGAGGCCGAGGCAGGAGGATCGTTTGATCCCAGTAGTTTGAAACCAGCCATTCGAGACCAACACAGCCTTTTGATGGAGACCCTATCACTCTCAAAAATACAAAAAAATAAGCTGGGCATGGTGATGCATGCCTGCAGTCCCAGCTACTTGGGAGGCTAAGGCAGGAGGATGCTTAAGCCCAAATAGGTCAAGGCTGCAGTGACCTGTGACCGCACCACCACACTCCAGCCTGGGTGACAGAGCAAGGCAGTCTCAAAAAGAAAAAAAAAAAAAAAAAAAAAGGTAGTATCCAGTTTAAGCAGAAAGGAAGAAAAAAAAGGAAGGCAGAACAGCACGAAGCAGGGAATGATGACAATAACACCAATAACAATCGCAGCTAACATTCATCGGGTCCTTCTCACATGCTGGGCACAGTGATCAAAGCCCTACATACATCCTTGTTCAACGGTCTCCATACTGTTGCAAGGTAGCTACACACCATCCCCATTTTAAGGATGAGTATGTGAGGGCGCTGTGTACACAGATCAATCTAGCAGGATCAGGGACGTATTTAGAGGGTGCAGGAACTAAGGTTAGTGTGGGAGAGAATAAAGATGTGGATTACAGAAGACGGGAAAGTCCAGGCAGTGTGTTTACTCCTATTAAAAAGTAAAAACAAGCCATGCATGGTGGCTTACCTATAGTCCCAGCTACTCAGGAGGACTGCTTGAGCCGAGTTCAAAGCTGCAGTGAGCTGTGATTGCACCACTGCACTCCAGCCTGGGCAACAGGGCAAGACCTTATCTCAAAAAAAAAGTAAAAATAACAAAATATGGTAGAAGAGTTTGGGACTGGCATCAGAGGCAACAGGAAGCTTTTGAGCCAGAAGAACATGGGCTGAAATCAGAGTGATTAAAATACTGGTCAAGAGAGCTGAAGGCAGGAGGCACATCCTATACGGGTTTCATGGGAGTGTCATGCTATGCATTAGCCTGTTAAAGATTCCAACAACCAAGAAACCTACATCACTCAATTTCACCCAGCAATTACCAAACTTGTTGACCACACAGACTCGCCTCTTTTTCTTAGAAAACCTATTAACAGCTGCTATGCCTCCAAACATAGTTTAGAAAGTGCTGCCTTCGAGAAAAAGCCCACAGTCATGAGATAAATCATTTTATTTGGACAATGAGCACCCAGATGGCTGATTTTATAAATGCGGCAAAAAGGCAAATTGCTACATGGGATTTCTATCTTTAAATCCTGCCTCTGATACGTGGAGTCACCAGATCTTTATACACAGAACAGCGTATGCCAAGCTAGTAAATAATCAAACACCAAGGGTTTTATACTCACTAGCCAACTCCAAGCTGCTTTGCCTTATTTTTAGATAATAGAAATGGCAGCCGAGTAAATACTGTAAATCTACACGCCTGATTCCAATCCCCCCAGGGGCCAAAGTAATTTCTCTTTCAAGGCCATTTTTAGAAGCTTGTTAGCTGCTTTGCCCCAAATGTCTACCTTCCTAGGAAGTGAAGCAACTCACCTCTGTTGCTTGGACTCAAATACCTGGATGGGATTTAGCAAATGCACATTGAATTCCTATTGCATGCCACTCCCTGTGTTCACAGCCTCTTCTCTGAAAGGAAGATCTGTTAACCAGGCAGGTTGGTAGATATCAGCCACAGGATGACGAGGTAATGACTCCGACCTTAAGATCTATATATGTACTGGTTATTTTCGGTTCACAGGGCAGCCAGCAACTGGATAACCAGCAAGCGCCCTCTAACCAGCCAGCCCTCTCTGTTTGAATTGAATCACACATTTGGCTGATGCTTTCAAAAAGTCAATAAAATATCAGACATTTGGCATCAAGAGATAAACAAACATCTGGGTAACGAATTGGCCACATTTTCCACCATTTTTCAGCACCCCTCTAAATTTCATGTTTCCAGCACAGACTTTCACTAGACCAGGTTTCATCTGAAATCACTTTATGCGCTAAAGGGTTATTTTCTGAACTGTAATTCCTGAGAACAAGTAGCTTTCTTTATGCTCAAAAACTGTGGTTAATTAAGAACCTGAATTCTCACTACTTTCTTTCAGGAGAGTGCATAATATGAAAAAGAAAAGAAGGAAAGGAAAAAGGAAAGGAAAAGGGCCAGGTGCGTATGGCTCATGCCTGTAGTCCCAGTGCTTTGGGAGGCCAAGGTGGGCGAATCACCTGGGGACAAAAGTTCAAGACCAGCCTGACCAACGGGGAGAAACCTCGTTTCTACTAAAAATACAAAAAATTAGTTGGGCACAGTGGCACATGCCTGTAATCCAGCAACCTGGGAGGCTGAGGCAGGAGAATCACTTGAACCCAGCAGGTGGAGGTTGTGTTGAGCAGAGATCACACCATTGCACTCCAGCCTGGGCAAAAAGAGCAAAACTCCATCTCAAAAAAAAAAAAAAAAAAAAGTGGGCTTGGATGGAAAACTGTGCATTGTCTAAGGTTACCTCTTCAGGTTATCAGAGCCTGGTCCTTCGCTGTCTGTGAGGTATTTCACAACTCTGTAAGTAGTAGGTAACTGACAGCAATGCAAAAATAATTCCTATACACAATTCCAATTCTGTCCTGTCTCACAGAAGTCCAGTCGGCTTCCCTTTCCTTCATGGAAAAATCAGTTACTTTCCTTTGCACAGTCATGTCAAATTCCCGATGTATACGTTAGTCTGTTCTTCAGATTCTTTTAAACTGGTTAATAAGACCTACCTGGTTCCCTCAGTGAGTGAGTAGAATACAGTCTTTAACACATGTTCATTTTTATATATTTCTGAGAGTCAGGGTTTGACCTTATTCTAAAAATTATCTTTTAGGAACATAGGAAGATGCTAACTTTTTTCCTGAATTTCCTCAAATATGCCTTTGACTCCTGCCCCATACCCCATTAGAACTATGGGTGGATTTCTACTGCAGCTGACTCATTGTCATGTAATAGGATATTTCTTTGAGAAAGGCATTAGCTAATGGATAATTATCTTTTCTAAATACAATTTATTGTGCTTCCTTTTTTTTCAGAAAAGGAACTAAATGAATGGAAAGGTTAGCCCACCAAATACAGGTTATACTTCTCTCTGCCCATGACCAATTGCTGAATAATGGTTGCAAATAATAACAGCAATAGTATCCTTTGTATTCAACAAAGTCTGGCTGACC
The DNA here is from genome assembly GCF_009761245.1 of Sapajus apella. Taxonomy (NCBI): domain Eukaryota; kingdom Metazoa; phylum Chordata; class Mammalia; order Primates; family Cebidae; genus Sapajus; species Sapajus apella. The sequence goes on from NW_022437136.1 coordinate 762,378, forward strand.
TAGGGCAACAGAACACATGGGTTCAAATGTTTTCCCAGTAATGATGATAGGTTTACAATTTTAGATTTAATTATTTAGTTTACTGAGAGTTTTCAGGCATTGGCAATCATAGTCTGATAGAGAAAGTCCTTTATTAGGAAGATAAATATTTTACCTAGCTCTTTTTTATTTTATTTTATTTTACTTTATTTTATTTTTTGAGACAGAATCTCACTGTGTTGCCAGGTGCCAGGCTGCAGTGCAACCTCCACCTCCTGGGTTCAAGCAATTCTCCTGCCTCAGTCTCCCAAGTAGCTGGGACTACAGGTGCCTGCCACCACGCCCAGCTAATTTTTTTGTATTTTTAGTAGAGACAGGGTTTCAGTGTGTTGGCCAGAATAGTCTCGATCTCTTGACCTCATGATCCACCCACTCAGCCTCCCAAAGTGCTGGGATTACAGGTATGAGCCACTGCGCCCAGCTTTTTTTTTTTTTACGAGATGGCGTCTCTGTTGCCTAGGCTGGAGTGCAGTGGTGCAATCTCAGCTCACTGCAGCTTCCATCTCCCAGGTTCAAGCAGTTCTCCTGCCTCAGCCTCCCGAGTAGCTGGGATTACAGGCACCTGCCACTTTGCCTAACTAATTTTTGTACTTTTAGTAGAGATGGGGTTTCACCATTTTGGCCAGGCTGGTCTCAAACTCCTGACCTCAAGTGATCCACCTGCCTTGGCCTCCCAAAGTGCTGGGATTTCAGGTGTGAGCCACCGCACCCAGCCACCTAGCTCCTTTTGAACATATAGGGTAAATGGGATGGAGTTCTAATTCTGCAAATGTCAGAGGTGTTTGAACCAGAGCGATTCCATCTTGAATAGGGGCTGGGTAAAATGAGGCTGAGACCTATTGGGCGTCAGTCCCAGAAGGTTAAGCATTGTTAGTCACAGGATGAGATATGAGGTCAGAGGACTGGTATCACAAAATATAGGTCACAAAGACCCTGCTGATAAAATAGATGCAATAAAGAAGTTGGTCAAAACCCATCAAATCCAAGATGGCAACAAAAGGACCTCTGGTCATCCTCACTGCCCATTATATGCTAATTATAATGCATTAGCATGCTAAAAGACATTCCCACCAGCACCAGGACAGTTTACAAATGACATGGCAATGTCCAGAAATGACTCTATGTGGTAAAAAAGAGGGAAGAGCCCTCAGTTCCAGAATTGCCTGCCCCCTTCCCAGGAGACTCATGAATAATCTACCCCTTGTTTAGCATATAATCAAGAAATAACTATAAGTATACTTAGTCACAGAGCCCATGCAGCTGCTCTGCCTATGCAGTGGGAGTTCTTTTGTTTCTTTACTTCTCGAATAAACTTGGTTCACTCTGCTCTGTGGATTCACCTCCAACTGTTTCTTCTGTGATGTTCAAGAACTCTCCTTCTTGGGTCTGAATCAGGACCCCTTTCTGTAACACTACTGCTCAGCACTTCCCTCTGAGGTAACAATTTCTAATCCATTTTGAAGAAAAGGGGAGGGCTGGGTGCCGAGGCTCACGCCTGTAATCCCAGCACTTTGGGTGGGTGGATGGCTTGAGGCCAGGAGTTTGAGATCAGCCTGGTCAACATGGTGAAACCCTACCTCTACTAAAAATACAAAAATCAGCCAGGTGTGGTGGCGCATGCCTGTAATCCCAGCTACTCAGGAGGCTGAGGCAGGAGAATCGCTTGAACCCGGGCGATGGAGGTTGTGGTGAGCCAAGATCGCACCACTACACTCAAGCCTGGGTAACAAGAGTGAAACTCCATCTCAAATAAACAAATAAATAAAAGATGGAAGAACTATACATTCTTTTTCCTCCCCCGCCCCACCAGAAGAAATGCTTTCAATTTGCGAAAATGGAAATGCCATGTGTCACCTCTGGTCCCTTTCCTCTGCTGGTCCTTTTCATGATTTTCTGTGTATTCTTTGAGATGATAATGAAGAAAAAAACAGCCAGTCCCTAGAAACAGATCACCTTTCAGAGAAATCTTACCATCATTGCCCTCTGCACTGACACAAATCCCCCTGCGTTTCGGTAGCAGAGTAGAGGGCTGTTGCTGGGAGGGTATTTCTAGCATTTCTGGAGCATTTTCTTTGTTATAAGTGAAAGTGACACTTTCTCATTCACTTTGATTTGTACAAAGTAGGAATCTTTCTGGGCAGGAATACCTTAAGAAAAATCAAGTCCATTTTGCATGGGGAGATTTCTTTATGCTTTGGGAAGCTCATGGTGGTGTTTCTCTTGACTTTATCTCCAGTACATCCAACACAGTTTTACTGCCAGTGCTTTCTTGTTTTGTTTGTTTGAGACAGTCTCCTTCTGTTGCCCAGGCTGGAGTGCAGTGGCACGATCTCAGCTCACTGCAACCTCCACCGCCTGGGTTCAAGCGATTCTTGTGCCCCAACCTTCACAGTAGATGGAATTACAGGCACATACCACCATGCCAGGCTAATTTTTGTATTTTTAGTAGAGATGGGGTTTTGCCACATTGGCCAGGCTGGTCTTGAACTCCTGATCGCAAGTGATCTGCCTGCCTCAGCCTCCCAAAGTGCTAGGATTACAGGAGTGAGCCACCATGCCTGGCTCGCTCTTTCTCTCTCTCTATTTTATATTTATATATATATATTTTTTTTGAGGCAGTCACCAGCCTCCCTCTGTCACCATGGCTGGAGTGCAGTGTGCAGTCACAGCAAACTGCAGCCTCCCCCTTCCAGACTCAAGTGACCTCCAGTCATAGCCTCTGGAGTAACTAGGACCACAAGCACACACCACCCCCCTCAGCTAACGTTTTTAAATTTTTCTGTAGAGACAAGATCTCACTATGTTGCCCAGGCTGGACTTGAGCTCCTGGCCTCATGCAATCCTCCTGCCTCAGCCTCCCAAAGCGCCGGGATTACAGGTGTGATACCCAACCTGGGTCTTCATTCCTGAGTCATGTAAAAGTTACAAAAAATGAATTTATTATGTTTCTCTGTTGTTAATGTATCTTTTGTTTTAAGAGTCTTAACCATGAACCTAGTGATGGGTGAGGAAAAGAAATCTTTTTCTCTGTCGTGGATGCGTGAGGGGGAACTGCTTTATGGGTACAGGGTTTCCTTTTAGGGTACAGAAATGTCTTGGAACTGGACAGAAGTAAAATTGTACAAGACTGTGAATGTACTAAATGCCAGTACATTGTACAGTAGATTATACACTATAAAATAGTTAATGGTCTCACTCTGTCACCCAGGCTGGAATGCAGTGGCACCATCTTGACTCACTGCAGCCTCCACCTTCAGTGTTCAAGCAATTCTCCTGCCTCAGACTCCCGAGTAGCTGGAATTACATGTGTGGGCCACCAGGCCTGGCTAATTTTTTGCATTTTTAGTAGAGACGGGGTTTTGCCATGTTGACCAGGCTGGTCTCAAACTCCTGACTTCAGGTCATCTGCCCGCCTCAGTCTCCCTAAGTGGTGGGATTACAGATGTGAGCCAAGCGCCCTGCCAATGGTAAATTTTACATCATGTAAATTGCACCTCAATTAAAAAAAAAAAAAAATCTCTGTCTCAGAAGAGAAGACCTATAAAGCCTACCTAGTCCCAGCTCCGGATTAGCATTTGAGAAATAACAAAGCTCTGTGTAAGGCAGAGCTGATCTCTAGGAAAATGGCCCTCTCGTCTCCTGAATGCCAGCCCGGCCTCCTAGCCCCCAGCGGAGCTGCTCTCTTCAGGATGTCGTTTGCACTGGTTTTAACCAGCAGGATGTACTCCAGGGACGCCTTCGTGCTGTCTATTTAAACAGGATGAAGACGGATGAATCCTGCAGCCGCGGCTGTCGGGTCTCCAGCACGAAGACAGCACTGCAAACACGCAGTGGGTGACGCGGGCTTACCCTGATAGATTCGGTGTGGGAAGAACCAAACGGAACCAAAATGCAAACCATTTAAGCACGTTCGTTCCTTGTCAAAATGACGGCCACTTTTTTTTTTTTTTTTTTTTTTTTTTGAGACGGAGTTTCGCTCTTGTCACCCAGGCTGGAGTGCAATGGTGCCATCTCCGCTCACTGCAACCTCCGCTTCCTGGATTCAAGCGATTCTCCTGCCTCAGCCTCCCGAGCAGCTGGGACTACAGGCGCGCACCACTATGCCTGGCTAATTTTTTGAATTTTTAGTAGAGACGGGGTTTCACCATGTTGGTCAGGATGGTCTTGATCTCCTGACCTCGAGATCCGCCCGCCTCGGCCTCCCAAAGCGCTGAGATTGCAGGCGTGAGCCACCGCGCTCGGCGGACAGCTGCTTTTAAGAGCCAACTGCCAGATGCATTTCACCTCTGGAGTATTGCCTGGTCAGATCTTTAGTGTTCGGCTATCTTAATTCCCACCTGCATGAAAGAGGATCTTACAGGTTGAATGTTTACCTCTCCCCAAAATGTCTATGTTGAAACCTTCACCTGGCACCGTCGTTCACGCTTGTAATCCAGCACTTTGAGAGGCCAAGGTGGGTGCATCACATGAGATCAGGAGTTCAAGACCAGCCTGGTCAACATGGGGAAACCCTGTCTCTACTAAAAATACAAAAATTAGCTGGGCATGGTGGTACATGCCTATAGTCCCAGCTACTTGGGAGGTTGAGGCACGAGAATTGCTTGAACCTGGAAGGCGGAGGTTGCAGTGAGCTGACACCATGTCATTACACTCCAGCCTAAGCAACAGGGTGAGACTCTGTCTCACAAAAAAAAAAAAAAAAAAAAAAGAATAGAGATCCTGTTACATACATTTTCCTTGATCCCATTTTTCATTTTTCTCCTTCAATGATATCTGTAAAACAGCTATTATTGTTCTAATTTATTCTTCTTAAACATCCACATAGTATTTCACAGTAGATGAACAATAATTTCTTCCACCATTCTTCTCCCGATGCACCTCTACTTTACAGCCAGTATTTTTGCTCATAGGTGTTTTTATTTCCATTGGATAGAATCCCAGTAGAGGGGCGGGGCGCAGTGGCTCACACCTGTAATCCCTGTGCTTTGGGAGTTCAAGGTGGGTGGATCACTTGAGGTCAAGAGTGAGAGACCAGCCTGGCCAACATGGTGAAACTGTCTCTACTAAAAATACAAAAATTAGCTGGCCATGGTGGTTCGCGCCTTTAATCCCCACTACCCGGAAGGCTGAGGCGGGAGAATCACTTGAGCCTGGGAGGCAGAGGTTGCAGTGAGCTGAGATGGCCCCACTGCACTCCAGCCTGGGCAACAGAGACTCCATCTCAAAAAAAAGACTCCCAGGAGTGGGATTGCTGGGTCAAAACTTAAGAGCATTTTATATTGAATGGATATTATGTTGTTGCTTTCCAAAGAGGCTGTAACACTGAACAGTGTCTCTTATGACCCTGTTTTCTGCATGAAATTAGAAAGTCTTTTAAGTGGACCTGTATATTTATAATTTTTTAAAATTTCAATCTTTGGCTGGGCTTGGTGGCCAAAATTAAGTGCTTGTAATCCTAGCACTTTGGGAGGCCGAGCAGGAGGATTGCTTGAGTCCAGGAGTTCAAAACCACCCTAGGCAACATAGTGAGCCCCTCGTCCTTCTATATGTATTTTTTACATTTTTTGGCTGGGTGCAGTGGCTCATGACTGTAATCCCAGCACTTTGGGAGGCCAAGGTGGGAGAATCACCTGAGGCCAGGAGTTCAAGACCAACCTGACCAATATGGTAAAAGCCCATCTCTAGTAAAAATACAAAAATTAGCTGGGCGTGGTGGCATGCACCGGTAGTCCCAGCTACTCGGGAGGCTGAGGCAGGAGAATTGCTTGAACCCGGGAGGCAGAGGTTGCAGTGAGCAGAAATCACACCATTGCACTCCAGCCTGGGTGACAAGAGTGAAACTCCATCTCAAAAACAGGTTAAAGAAAAAAAAATTCAACATTTATTTTAGATTCAGAGGGTACATGTGCAGGTTTGTCACGAGGGTATATTTCATGATGCTGAGATTTGGTGTCTGGACGGAACCATCACCCAGGTGATGAGCAAAGTACCTCATAGGTAGTGTTTCAACCCTTCCCTCCAGCTCCCTCCCTCTTGTAGTCTCCATTGTCTGCTGTTCCCATCTTTATGTCCGTTTGTACCGGATGTTTAACTCCTAATTATAAGCGAGAACACGCATTAATTCATTTAGGATAATGGCTTCCAGCTGCATCCATGTTGCTGCAAAGGCCATGATTTTGTTCTTTTCGATGGCGGTGGTATTCGGTGGTGTATATGTACCACATTTTCTTTATCCAATCCACCGTCGATGGGCATCTAAATTGATTCCACGTCTTTGCTATTGCCAGTTGTGCTCAATGGACTAGTCTATTTAACGGGGCATTGTCGTTTTTTTGTTTCTGTTGTTTCAAAAAGATGTGATTTACTCTGAAATGCTGCACCTCACCTATGCTGGCATCTAAGAATCAAAAGTTAAGGTGTGTAAAGCACCTAGCCCAGCCTGTACTCACCACAACACTGTCAGTTGGCTGCGGGTTCCCATTCATGACAACTATTCCTGTTACTTTGTATCTGATCTGAAAATCTTGAATCTTTCTCTCAATGTGGAAGGCAAACATGCTAATTTCATGGCAGCATCAGAAACAATTTTTTTTTTTTTTTGAGACAGAGTCTCACTCTGTTGCTCAGGCTGGAGTGCAGTGGTGCAATGTCAGCTCACTGCAACCTCCACCTCCCAGGTTCAAGCAATTCTCATGCCTCAGGCTCCTGAGTAGTTGGAATTATAGGCTTGCACCCCCATGCCCAGCTAATTTTTATATTTTTGCTAGAGGAGATTTTGCCACGTTGCCAAGGCTGGTCTTGAACCCTGGAGCTCAAGTGATGCAGCCACCTGGGCCTCCCAAAGTGCTGCAATTACAGGCATAAGCCACCGTGCCTGGATGCTGATATTTTTAAATGGTTAAGACCTCAGGCTAACGACAGGGATTTTCCTTGCCTATCATATTGCAAGCACTTAGAAGACTTTCCTTCCTTCTAAGATGCAATCAACTACTATTACGGTCTTTTCAAGATTTCTGATCAGCCTCTTCTTTCAAAGCCATTGCTCCTGTAGACTCCAGCCCTGTGATGGATATTTGGACATCCGGCCCTCATGATGGGATAATTCCAAACCCACCTAGCTGAACTTCTTATCCCCAGGGCCCCTGACTTTGCCTGCAGTTGGCCACCATTGCCAGACAAGCCTTCCTAAAATGCTACTTCTGGCCAGATGCAGTAGTTCATGCCAGTACTCCCAGCACTTTGGGAGGCTGAAGCAGGTGGATCACCTAAGGTCAGGAGTTCAAGACCAGCCTGGCCAATGTGGTGAAACCCCATCTCTACTAAAAATACAAAAATTAGCCAGGTGTGGTGGTGGGCACCTGGAATCCCAGGTACTCAGGAGGCTGAGGCAGGAAAATTGCTTGAATGTGGGCGGTGAAGGTTGCAGCGAGCCAAAATCACACCATTGCACTCCAGCCTGAGAAACAAGAGCAAGACTCCATCTCAAAAAAAAAAAAAAAAGAAAAGAAAAAGAAATGCTACTTCCTTTCCCTCTGTCCCTTGTCCCGCAATGACCCCATAATTGCCAGCTATTTTTTAATCCACCAAAGTCTAGTGGTCCTGCTAAACCATCCCTTGTACCTCACGACTCCTTCAATGCAGCCAAGCTCATGCACGCCTCCAGAAATCTCCACGCTCATTGACGCCTCCCTTCTTCCCCGAGGCTGGTTCACCCACTTAAATTTAACTTCCCTCTTCTCCTTCTCTCCAACTGTTCAGATACTAGCTGGTCAATTCCCACTTCACATTGCCTTCTGTTAACATGAGCGCCACCATTTACTGAGAGCACCAGGCTCTATGAAAGGTTTTCACATGTTATTTCATTGAATCTTCTTAATTAGCCTTTGATTTGGTTTGGCTGTGTCCTCACCCAAATCTCATCCTGAATTGTGATCCAAATGGTAATCCCCACTTGTGGAGGGAGGGACCTGGCGGGAGGTAATTGGATCATGGGGGCGGTTTCCCCCATGCTGTTCTCATGATACTGAGTGAGTTCTCACGAGATCTGTTTGATAAGTGTCTGGTGTTTCCCTCTTCTCTCTCTTCCTGCCACCTTGTGAAGAAGGTACTTGCTTCTCCTTCGCCTTCCGCCATGACTGTAAGTTACCCGAGGCCTCGCCAGCCAGATGGAACTGTGAGTCAATTAAATCTCTTTTCTTTATAAATTGCCCAGTCTCCGATAGTATCTTTATAGCAGGGTGAAACGGAGTAATACAGCCTTTAAGGCAGATCCTATTATTATTCCCATTTTATGGATGAGAAAACTGAAATTCAGAGAGGTTAAGTAACCAGCCCAAGGTCACACAACTATTATGAAATGGTAAAGCCAGAATTCAAATGCAGGCAGAGCTGTTGCTCTGAAACATTACATTAATATGCCCCCATATTGATCAAGAAATCCTTCTTGATCATTTAAAGAAAGCCTTTGGCTGGGCGTGGTGGCTCACACCTGTAATCCAAGCACTTTGGAGGCCAAGGCAGGCAGATCACCAGAGGTGGGGGGTTCAAGACCAGCAAGACTTTATCTGTAAAGCTACAAGTCTTCAAAACAGAAAGGCTCTTCCTGCTGCATTTTTGTGAATGTCTTCAACTCCCACTCCAGTTTGACCCTGAAGGCACTCTGAAGTGGTGAGTTGTAGTCCTCAAGCTTACAAGGGGTGTGTTTGTAATGGATAAAGGAAATTAATGAGCCAGAAAACAGAATCCGTTCTAAGAACTATGGAGACGTGTCTAGCTGAATTAAGCATCTATATCAATGTCAGCTTCAACTAATCCCAGGAAATCAGGAAGGAAGTAGAATTAAGTCAACCTGTGCTGGTTTCAAATCTTAGCCCTACCACTTGTCAGTGGAGTGACATTGGGCTAACTGCTTAATCTCTCTAAGCCTCAGTTTTCTCATCTGTAAAATAGAGCAATAAGTGGTTCTATCGTGCCTCATCTTATAGGATGTTTTGTAAGGAGCAGAGGATGCATGTAAATCATGCACAGAATAGGCATATAGGAAGTGCTCCATGCGTGTTATTTCTTACAATCATTTTCTTTCTTTTTATATTTTTTTAGAGACAGAGTCTCACTTTGTTGCCCAGGCTGGAGTGCAGTGGTAGAGTCAGAGCTCACTGCAGCCTCAAACTACGAGGTTCAAGCAATTCTCCCACCTCAGCCCTGCCAGGTAGCTAGGACTGCAGGTGTACATCATCTCACCCAGCTAATTTTTTTTTAATTTTGTGTAGAGACGGGGTCTTGCTATGTTGCCCAGGCTGGTCTCGAACTCCTGGGCTCAAGCCATTCTTCTGCCTCAGCCACCTGAGTAGCTGGCATCATAGGCATGGGCCACTATGCCTAGCTAACTTTTTAATTTTTATTTTTTTAGAGTCAGAGTCTCATTTACGTTCTGTCTCTATACAGTAGTTTGCACTTTTAAAATAATTTCATGTCAGTGGCCTCATATAGTATGCACTCTTCTCTTCCTTTCTCGCTTCTGTCACTCAGCACAATGATTTTGAGATTCATCTATGCAGTGTATCTTTAGTCCGTTCCTTTACACTGTTGAGAAGCATTCTATTGTATGGTTATACCACATTTTGGTTGTTTTCATTTTGGGGCTATTCCTTAAAAAGCTGCTGTGAACATTGTGTACAAATATTTGGAGAGACCCATGCTGTCATTTCTCCTGGGTAAATACCCAGCCGTTCAGCATCTGGGTCTTAGGAATGGTGTATTTTTAAACTTTTAAGATATTGCCAAGCTATTTCCCCGCAGATGTGACATTCCCACCAGAAGGGCATGAGAGTGCCAGTTGCTCTACATCCTCTCCAGCACTTAGTATAATTAGTCCTTTTAATTAATTAACTGGAAAGGCTATTTCTAGTGGCTGCATAGTGATATCTCAGTGAGGTTTCCATTTGTTTTTTCCTAATGATTAATGGTGATTCCATGTATGTATTTCCTTCTCCTTTTTGTTATTAAGGCTCAGCTCTTTGGGAAAGCTTTCAGGAGCCCCAGGGTTGGGCTAAGCCCCTCCTCCTTGCTCCATTAGCTGCCCCGCCCCCAGCCCCCTACTTACAAACCCTTATTAAATCGAGTTTACATTTTTATATGTCTGTTGCCATAGTTGTAAAGCCAATAATATAATAATTAACATTTACTAAACATGTGTCACGTGCTGGCCTCTGTACTGAATGATTTCCAATCTGTGTCTTAAGGAATTTGAGCTATCCTAAGTAGACACTATTACTGTTGCTGTTGTATAGTTGCGCAAACCAAAGCTCAGGAGGTGAAATGGCCAGGCATCATGGCTTATGCCTATATCTCAGCACATTGGGAGCCAAGACAGAAGGATTACTTAAGGCCAGGAGTTCAAGACCAGCCTGGGCAACATACCAAGACCCCATCTCTACAAAAAGAATTTTAAAAATTAGCCAGGTGTGGTGATGTGCACCTGTAGTTCTAGTTACTTGGGAGGCTGAGGTGGGAGGCTCACTTGGTCCCAGGAGGTTGAGGCTGCCAGAGCTGTGGTTGTGCTTGGGCAATGGAGCAAGACCCCATCTCAAAAACTGACTTAGAAACTTCTTCAGATTTATATAATTCCTCATGGTAACCATTGAGAACAGATACAAATAGAAAAAGATTGAGGCAGCGGCAAAAAGAAGGTGAAATAAATCATTTGAAGTGCAGAGGCAGTACATGGCACAGCCCAGCCTCAGAATAAAGGCTCTCTGACTCCAAAGCCCACGCTTATAACCGATACCCTAGAAATCATCTGCTCTTCAGTGACAGGGCCACCACTTGCTCATACCATGAGGCCGGTTCCTCTCACCCAGGCTGGCAGGCATTTCTTAATAAATGCTAAGCCGAGCTGAGCCTTCATACTGCTACCATCAATAACATTTAGTGACATGTATTTGTCACCATGCTTTTCTGGCATGATTCTATTTAATTCTCAGGGAATTAAAGGAATCATCATACCCACTTTACAGGTGAAGAAACTGAGGCTTAGGGAAGTTAGGCCAACTGTCCAAGATCACAGTGCTAGGAAGCAGCAGAGGGACCACAGTAGGACAGGGGATTTCTTATCGGTGGAGTGAGGACCCCTCTAGCTCTGTTCCTCTAAAACGAGGAGTGCATAGGAGGCGCTCACAACAAAGGAATAGTGAAGAAATGAATGGATTGTATGGTAAGCGTGTTTTGGGGAACTTGTGAGTGAAGTGCTAAAAGGTGACACTAAAAGAGAACCTTTACCTATGCTGGCTTCCAATCAGCCCTCAAGCCCATTCACATAAGGGAAACAGGCAGTCCCAGGATCCATTACGCCCAAGGGAAAGAAACATTGGAAAGAGACAGGGTTTTGCCACCTTGCCCAGGCTGGTCTCAAACTCCTAGGCTCAAGCGATCCTCCCCACTTCGGCCTCCCAAAGTGCTGGGATTACAGGTGAGAGCCACCGTGCCCAGCCTGTGGTGTTTTTTGTATATTTTTTTGAAACAAGATCTCAGGTCTTACTGTGTTGTCCAGGCTGGAGTCCAGTGGTGCAACCTGAGCTTACTGTAATCTCTGCCTCCTGGGTTCAAGTGATCCTCCTGCCTTAGCCTCCTGAGTAGCTGGGACTACAGATGCACACCACTATGCCTGGCTCATTTTTTTATTTTTGGTAGAGATCCATCAAGCCAGGAGAAAGAAAAACAAAGCTGGTACCTCAGCCCCGGCCTTTGGAAGCTCCACCTCCGTGCCTAGGGCAGACATCTCACCTGAAATGGCCTCTGTACTCTGTTCCCCTTTCGAAACCTTGTCTAGCTTTCAGGCTGAATGCAAACACCCATCTTTGCTGTTGGCCTGTGGTTCCCCGGTCAGAGCTGGTTTCTTCCCTCATTTCACAGGTTTTTGTTTGTTTGTTTGAGACAGATTCTCACTCAGTCGTCCAGGCTGGAGTGCAGTGGTACGATCTCTGCAACCTCCACCTCCTGGATGCGAGTGATTCTCGTGCCTCAGTCTCCCGAGCAGCTGGAATCACAGGTGTGCACTACCACATCTGGCTAACTTTTTGTATTTTTAGTAAAGACAGGTTTTCACCATGTTGGCCAGGCTGGTCTCGAACTCCTGACCTCAGACAATCCGCCTGAATCGGCCTCCCATAGTGCTGGGATTAGAGGCATAACCCACCATGCCCAGCCCACACTTGTACTTTTCATTTAGCAGGATTTTTTTTATTTTATTTTGAGATGGGGCCTCACTGTCGCCCAGGTAGGAGTACAGCGGTGCCATCTTGGCTCATCACAGCTTCTGCACCCCAGGCTCAAGCGATTCTCCCACCTCAGCCTCCCAAGTAGCTAGAATCCCAGGCAGACCACTATATCCGGCTAATTTTTTGTATTTTTGGTAGAGACAGGGTTTAGCCACATTGCCCAGGCTGGTCTCAAACTCCTGGGCTCAAGCAATGCTCCACGGCTTAGCCTCCCAAAGTGCTGGGATCACAGGTGAGAGCCACTGCACCCGGCCTGTGGTGGCTGTTTTGAGACAGGGTCTCAGGTCTTGCTGTATCATCCAGGCTGGAGTCCAGTGGTACAATCTCACCTCGCTGCAACCTCCGCCTCCCAGGTTCAAGTGATCCTCCTGCCTCAGCCTCCCGAGTAGCTGGGAGTACAGATGCACACCATCACACCTGGCTAATTTTTGTATTTTTAGTAGAGCTGAGGTTTCACCATGTTGCTCAAGCTGGTCTTGAACTCCTAACCTCAAGTGATCCACCTGCCTCGGCCTCCCAAAGTGCTGGGATTACAGGTGTGAGCAACCACACCCAGCCCTGTGGTGTTCTTTATAGCTGTGTCTCCCACTCCCCAAATATGTAAACCTTTTCAGAGTGAAGCCTGAGATACTGTTTTATTCCATCTCTATCTCTTCAGCATCCAGCACTGAACCAGGAATAACAGAGTGTGTAGGAACATCTAGAGGCAGCGCGGGCTTAGCATCGGGCTCCATCCCTACCACCTTCCCGCTTTATGCCTTTCAGCAAGTTTCTTCACCTCCTGAAACCTCGGCTTCCCCATGTTTAAAATGGGAATAATAATTCTCCCTATGTCACAGGGCTGTTAAGAGAATGTAATAAGCTGAAGTTCGTAGCCAAAACTCATTGAATGGATATTAAGATGTGTTTAATAACTAATCAGTCCAAGAATAGGCATGAATAAATTTTTTTCCTCAATTAACACATGAGAAGGAAACTCTAACAAAAATAAGACAGTTATGAACAAAGTTACGAGCAAACATTACCCAACTGTGCAAATAACTGGGCTTGTTCAAAGTACGTTCTAGATAGTATCATATTCATAGTTTTGCAATAATTTACATAGTCAGTTGCCTATCCAGAGGCAGTGCAGAATATCTCTTTCCTAATTTTTTTTTTTTTTTTAAGACGGAGTCTTTCTCTGTAGCCAGGCTGGAGTGCAGTGGCATGATCTCGGCTCATTGCAATCTCTGCCTCCTGGGTTCAAGCGATTTCCCTGCCTCAGCCTCCTGAGTAGTTGGGACTACAGGTGTGCACCACCACGTCCCGCTAATTTTTTGTATTTTAGTAGAGACGAGGTTGCACCAGATTGGCCAGGATTGTCTTGATCTCCTGACCTCGTGATCTGCCCGTCTTGCCTTGTCCTCCCAAAGTGCTGGGATTACAGGCGTGAGCCTCCACGCCTAGCCCCCTCTCTTAATTCTTAACCCAGAGCTTAATCTCTCAGAGGTCAGCCCATGGGGCCCTTGTCACACCCTTCACACTCAAGGAAATTGCCACCACTTCTTCAAAATAAAACTGATGAGGAAGGAATCAGGGACTACATCAAATGCTGCCCACATTGATCATCATTTGTCCCACTATGGCCTTATTCCCCATCCAGTAGCGAACATGACCTTTTAAAAATGAAAACCAGGCCGGGCACAGTAGCTCTTGCCTATAGTCCCAGCACTTTGGGAGGCGGAGGCAGGCAGATTGCTTTTGAGCCCAGGAGTTCAAGACCAGCCTGGGAAACATGGCAAAACCCAATCTCTATAAAAAATTCAAAAATTAACAGGGCTACCAGGTATGGTGGCTCATGCCTGTAATCCAAACATTTTGGGAGGCTGGGGTGGGTGGATCATTTAAGGCCAGGAGTTTGAGACCAGCCTGGCTAACATGGAAAAACCCCATCTCTACTAAAAATAGAAAAAATAGGCGTGGTGGAGGGTGCCTGTAATCCCAGCTACTCAGGAGGCTAAGGCAGGAGAATTGCTTGGACCCAGGAGGCAGAGGTTGAGGCAAGCCGAGATCGTGCCACTGCACTCCAGCTTGGACAACAGAGTGAGATTCCATCTAAAAAAAAAAAAAAATTAATGGGGTGTGGTGGCATTTATGCCTGTAATTCCAGCTACCCAGGAGACTGAGGCAGGAGAATCCCCTGAGCCCAGGACGTTGAAGCTGCAGTGAGCCGTGATCTCACTACTGCACTCCAGCCCAGGTGACAAGCAAGACCCTATCTCAAAAACAAACAGAAAACATGAAAAACATGGCAGCTCATGTTATTCCCTTGCTTAAAATTTTTCAGCAGTTTCTCCTGAAATGAGAATAAATTTCAGACCTTTTGTTTGCTTTAACCATGACCTAAAAGGCCCTACCTAGTCCGGCTCCCCTCTGATTCACCTGCCCTTCACTCTGACTCTCTGGATTCCAGCCACCCTGGCCTCCTGTCTCTTCGTCTAGCACATGAAGGCCTTTACATTTACTGCCTGGATTCCTGCTATTTATACAGCAAAATGTCACCTCCTTAGAGAAGCAATTCCTGAACACCAGATGAAAAATATCCTTCCCCTATTAATTCCCATCTAACACTTATTATAACCTAAACCTTCTTACTTGTGTATTCTTATTATTTGACACCTTCACTCTCACTCCAGGTCTTGATTCTTCTTAAACGGAAGCTTCACATGGGCAGGACTTGGTCTTTCTGAAGTCTGTACCTGCAGCCTCTAGAACACTGCCTGACACTTCTAAGGCACTCAGTACCTATTTATGGAATGAATGGATGGGATCTGGGGAGCAGATGATGGTCATTTTTCACGTTTTATTTTCATAGTTCAGATGAGTTCAAATTTTTATAAACTGCGTGTATTACTTCTAGAATCAGAAAAAAAGAAATAATGCAAAACCAAAATAAAATAATAAAATGAGCAGATGTAACCAAACGGAAGAAAATCGTTCAAAACCTTCCCCAAGAATGTGTTACATAGATTGCCAGCAATTCGCATGATTTCAGTCTCCACACTTTTGATGAAACCTGAAACGCTGGTCAGTTTAACGATCTGATTGCTAGTCAGCACACAACCTTGAACTGTTAAATGATAGTCATCTCTCCTGGGCTTATAGAAAGATTGCAGTTTGAGCTTTCCACTTTATTCCCGTCTCCTACTCAAAGAGCATTTACTTCCACCACTATGCCTTTGTTGATGCTATTTTTTTTTTGAGATGAAGTCATGCTTTGTCACCCAGGCTGGAGTGCAGTGGCGCAATCTCGGCTCACCTCTGCCTCCTGAGTTGAAACAATTCTCTCACCTCAGGCTACCTCGTAGCTGGGATTACAGGCACACACCACCACGCCTGGCTAATTTTTGTATTTTTAGTGCAGATGGGGTTTCACCATGTTGGCCAGGCTGGTTTCAAACTCCTAACCTCAAGTGATCTGCCCAGACGTTAGCCACCGCACGCACCTGGCCAGTTGATGCTGTTGCCTCTCGTGGCATTCCCCTCCCCCATTCCCATCTCCTCTGCTTCCCCTGTCCAAAATCTTGATCATCCTTTAAGACACATTCAAATCTATCAAGAAATGGCCACAACAGCAGATAAGTATGTTTCTGAATATCTCTGCGCTTTTTCAAAAGGCATCTTGTCTGCATGTCTCCCTCAATTAATTACACTTGGTTGAAAGCAGTATTTTTATATATTTAACCACGCCGAAATGTCACTATACATTTTCCAACTGAGCAGGGAAAAAAACCTCCCTGCTAGTGAAAAAATGCTGTCGAAAGTGGCTGGGAGCAGTTACTTTGAATCCTTCTCAAAGGAGAAAATACTGGATGGTTTGTAAGGGTGCAGAAGACTCTTTCCCCGTGCGTTCACATGAGGAAAGCAATATGTACACAGTCATTATCCAGAATTTACTAAGAAATGGAAGCAATGGAAAGCTGTAACTGGAGAGCTTGAAATAACCTCTGCAAATACTGCTGGGGGCCATCCTCTCCTGTCCTCCTACGACAACCATTCAGTCTTGATTGAGCGCTTTCAGCAAGCGAGGCCCTATGCTAAATGCATTATATACATATCTCATCTAATCTTCCAAGAGTCCCAAGTGCATATTTCTACAATTATCCCCATTTCACAGATGAGGAAACTGACACTCACAGATGTTGAGCAATTTTCCCAGGGTCACAAATCTACCAAGTGACAACTGAATGGGACTGGTTTGAACTCATTCAGCCTAACTTGAAAACGTTCCTTCTTTCATTCTCCACTATAGCACATTATATATCTTGTATCTAAAAACTATAGTTGAAATTTAAAATAGCAGTCAACACAACCTTAACTAAAAAAGACCAATTCCACAATCTCCCTCCCCTCTTCAATGCTGTTTAATTTACACCTACTCAGTGTTTAACATAAAATATTTTAAAATGTGTGGAAGTTAAACAGAGCATGCCTTCTTTTTAAGGGGCCTCTTCTTTTCTCCAGCATTTCATGCATTACAACATTGGCTTGGCAATCATCATGCCATAGAAACAAAAATACTAATTTTCACACTTCATTAATAAATAAATGGAGGGCCCAGGCTTTTTGGAATGGATCCATAGATACCCTTACCCTTGGAGTTGAAAGAGTGTTCCAAAATGCTTTAATCAAACACCTGGTTGCAAATAAGAGTCTAGAAAACAGGCTGGGGTGATAGCTCACGCCTGTAATCTCAGTCTTTGGGGTCACTTGAGGCCAGGAGTTCGAGACTAGCCTGGCCAACGTGGTGAAACTCCATCTCTACTAAAAATACAAAAATTAGCCAGGCGTGGTGGTTGGCGCCTGTTATCCCAGGTACTTGGGAGGCTGAGGAGGGAGAATTGCTTGCCCATGGGAAGCGGGGGTTGGCAGTGAACTGAGATTGTGCCACTGCACTCCAGCCTTGGGTACAGAGCAAGAACCTGTCCCCCACTCCACAAAAAAAGAGTCTAGAAAACAAAGCTTTCCAGATTCAAGTTTCAAAACTTAGACTCTGAATCTGTGTTTTAAGAATTGTTTTAAGTTTTGCCAGGCACAGTGGCTCATACCTGTAATCCTAGCATTTTGGGAGGCCAAGGTGGACAGATCACCTGAGGTCTGGAGTTCAAGACCAGCCTGGCCAACATGGTGAAACCTCTCTCTACTAAAACTACAAAAATTAGCTGGCTGTGGTGGCAGGTGCCTGTATTCCAGCTATTCAGGAGACTGAGGTAGGAAAAATTGCTTGAATCCAGGAGATGGAGGTCGCAGTGAGCAGAGATCGAAAAGAAAAGAAAAACCTGATTTGAGGATCCACACAACCGCAGATCAGGAGCTATTCCTCTTGCCTTTGAGTGGGAAGCAAGACTCAGTCTTTGATGGTTTGAAGCAGAGGGTGAGAAGGCTTTCTACCAGACTTTTAACAGTGTGCAGCCCATACGACTTAGAAGTACAAAAATTTCAGGAATGAAACTTCTATAAATTGGGTGCTTGCTGCAAATATCCCCCATGTTTCAATTTTTTTCTCATAAAATGGTAAGACTATACAAAGCTATGGCCAGGCGAGGTGGCTCACCCCTGTAATCCCAGCACTTTGGGAGACTGAGGCAGGCGGATCGCCTGAGTTCAGGAGTTCAAGACCAGCCTGGCCAACATGGTGAAATCCCATCTCTACTAAAAATGCAAAAATTAGCTGGGTGTGGTGGCAGGCACCTGTAATCCCAGCTACTTGTGAGGCGAAGGTAGGAAAATTGCTTGACTCTAGGAGACAAAGGTTGCAGTGAGCAGAGATCATGCCACTGCACTCCAGCCTGGGCAACAGAGTGAGACTCTGTCTCAAAACAAAACAGAAAAGCTATAAGAGCATTATTTGGGAACTGACCAGTATTACAGGTTTAGTCCAGAGTGTTGCTTTACGTAATTCCTTGCAAAGAATAAAAGCAAGTTCTTTCTATAAATGTGGTGCACTAACAGAATGCAAGTAAACAATATATATTGAGCACTTGAGTTCCACATGCATCATCTTATTTAGTATTCACAATAAATATCATCTCTATTTTCAGAAAATGAAGGCAGCGTAAGGCTTAGCAATACTCCCAAAGTCACATAGCCAGCAAGGTACAGAGTGAGCATTGATAGCAGCACTCGTGTGAACAGCTTCTATTCTGCATGGACCCAGCATTTTTTCAAGGCTTCTGTGAGCCTCAAAGACCAACAGTGCTGCCACATATTTATAAAATCACTAAGTATGTTCTACAACTATCTCAATAGACTTAAGAATTTTTCTGAAACCGTGAAAGCAATAAACATTCATGTTAAAAGCAGGCTCTGGGGTCCAACAGACCCGGGAATGATCCTGGTTCTGCCACTTAACTGTCAGATCAACTAACACGTCCTTTTTTTTTTTTTTTTTTTTTTTTTTTTCATCTATGCAATGGAGTCTTAGTACTGCAGGAGGCGGTCTTTTCTTTCTTTCTTTTTTCTTTTCTTTTCTTTCTTTCTTTTTTTTTCTTTTTTTGAGACAGTTTTGCTCTTGTCCAGACTGGAGTGCAATGGCAAGATCTTGGCTCATTGCATCCTCCACCTCCCGGGTTCAAGGGATTCTGCAGGAATCCTATCATTTTTTTAAATGAAACAATCCCATCATTTTCTTTTTTTTTTTTTCTTCGAGATCGAGTTTCGCTCTTGTTACCCAGGCTGGAGTGCAATGGCGCGATCTCGGCTCACCGCAACCTCCGCCTCCTGGGTTCAGGCAATTCTCCTGCCTCAGCCTCCTGAGTAGCTGGGATTACAGGCACGCGCCACCATGCCCAGCTAATTTTTATATTTTTAGTAGAGACGGGGTTTCACCATGTTGACCAGGATGGTCTTGATCTCTTGATCTTGTGATCCACCCGCCTCGGCCTCCCAAAGTGCTGGGATTATAGGCTTGAGCCACTGCGCCTGGCCAATCCCATCATTTTCTAAATGAAATGATGCATTTAAAGTTCTCAGTACAGGCTGGGCACAGTGGCTCATGCCTGTAATCCCAGCACTTTGGGAGGCCAAGGCAGGAGTTCGAGACCAGCCTGGCCAACATAGAGAAACCCTGTCTCTACTAAAAATACAAAAATTAGCTGGGTGTGGTGGCATATGCCTATAATTCCAGCTACTCGGGAGGTTGAGGCAGGAGAATCACTTGAACCTGGGAGGCGAAGGTAGCGGTGAGCCAAGATCACGCCATTGCACTCCAGCCTGGGCAACAAGAGTGAAACTCCGTCTCAAAAATAAATAAATAAGTTCTCAGTACATGGTAATCTAGCAAAAAAAGGCAGCCACAATTGAAATTATTTGGAGCTTATAAGAAACAGAGATCCTCGTGGAGGTACAGAGTAGAGATGGTTACCAGAGGCTGGGAGGGTATTGGGAGGTGTCGGCATAGAGGTAGCTAATGGGTGCAAAAATACAGGTAGATAGAATGAATAAGATCTAGTATCTGATGGCACAACAGGGTGACTACAGTCAACAATTTATTGTCATTTAAAAATAACTAAAAAAGGCTGGGTGCCGTGGCTCACGCCTATAATCCCAGCACTTTGGGAGGCTGAGGCAGGCAGATCACCTGAGGGTCAGTAGTTCAAGACCAGCCTGGTCAACGTGGTAAAACCCTATCTCTACTAAAAATACAAAAGTTATCGGGGTGTGGTGGCGAGTGCCTGTAAACCAGCTGCTCTGGAGGATGGGAAGGAGAATTGATTGAATCTGGGAGGCGAGGTTGCGGTAAGCTGAGATTGTGCCATTGCACTCCAGCCTGGGCAACAAAAGTGAAACTCCGTCTCAAAAAACAAACAAACAAAAAACTAAGAGTATAAGTAGTGACACAGCTGGGCTTTAAAAAAAAAAAAAAAAAGAGTATAACTGGATTGTTTGTGATGCAAAGAAAGGATAAATGCTCGGGGTGATGGATACCTCATTTACCCTGATGCGATTATTACACATTGTATGCCTGCATCAAAATGTCTCAGGTACCCTAAAAATACAGACAGCTACTATGTGCACTTAAATAAAGAAATGGAGACCCTCAGCCCTGACACCCTGACATTATCCCAACGTACCAAGTTAGTGGGGCTTGAAAGGATGAAGCAGAAAGAAGGAACAAGGCTTTAAAAAGGAGGAAAAAAAAGGAAACAGGTTGGCAGCGCCATGGCATCATCCTAGCTGATGAACCGCTAAGACATTCAATTATGATTTCAGCTTCAACCCATCAGAATCAAAACACAGTTGAGCCCTTCTAGGAAGATTTTCTGAATTGATAATTACAGGTATAGACAAAGAGAGCGCGTACACACAATTTCTACGAGGTGAGGACAGGAGAAGATGACATTCACTATACTTTAGCCCTACATCGCTCAGGAATCCATGCCGGAGTAGAGCGCACAGCAGTGACCCAGAGCCGAGGCAGGAAGCTGCAGGGTCCCTGAGAAGGACGAGAGGGCCTTTCCTTCCCAGCCTGGTGGGCTAACCAAGTGATAGCAGAGGCTCTGGGGAGCCCCCCGGTTTGCAGGGATCTCCGGTAACCCTGGAACCCCTGACGCTGCCTCTACTCTTTGAGGGGAGTTTGAACTATTGCATCCTATTAATGAAAAACAAAAATCGAGTTTATTTAGAAATGTTGGCATCCAAACACCACAGAGAGAACCAGTAAATAAATACGGCCGGTCTATTTTGAAACTGCCTTCCAGGGTTGTACCCAAGCAGACTTTAGTCGAGAGAGAAAGGAGAACGGTGTGTGCATGGTTAATCTTCTGACCCTCTCACCGCCCCAAGCCTCCCACCCCGACCCAGGGAAGGTCAGGGAGGAAACGATGAGAATTTTAGGTGCACCCCGAAGCCTCGCGCAGGGGGGAGAAAGCAAGCGGAAACCCAGCGGGCACTCTCCCCTTCCAGGGACGTGGGCGCTTTCCAGGACGGTCCTGTGTCTCCGGCGCCCTGGCGCAGCCCAGGCGGAGAGAGCATCCTCCTCCCTGGGTTGCGGGAGAGAACCGACTTCCCAGGACCAGCTGCGAGCTGACGGATCCGGACTCCCAAGTCCAGCTCCTGCCTTAGCTGCCTGGCCATCTCCCGAGCCTCCCGGTGAGGCTCAGCCCGGAGGGTTCCCCCTTTTGTTCACAGGGAGAGCGCGTCGCTGCGCAGAGCTGCGCATCCCCCCTGCGCTGCCAGTCCCGCTGCGGGGGCGCTTCCCTGGGTCCGCTGCTGGCATTCCTCGCGCTCCCGTGACCACCGGCTCGCACACTGATCCCCCACTGACCCCCGCCCGCCGCCCCAGTACTCACTTCTCCCCAGTCCCTCCGCTTTCCATGCCGTCTCCTCCACCGCCCCATAGCGCCTCAGAGGCTTCTCGGCTTCCAGATGTGTGGACAAAGATTGCTTTAACTCCATCGCTGATCCCTGCGGCCAGGTCGACTGGTCTCCCTTTACTCCATCCCCGCCGCGGGCTGCAGGGAGGGAGGCGGCTCCAGCCAGCAGCATTTTAAGGGGCCGGGTGCCCGTGACGCGGCTCCATCTCTTCCGTCGCCAGCGCCCGGGAGCGCCTACTGGTACCCAGGAGGAGGAGGGATGTAGGGCACATGCGCAGTGGAGGCTTGGGAGGAGAGGTTTGGGGGTTGGGTAGGGAGACAGAGGGGTAGGTGATAACTCTAAGAAGAACAACAAACAGAACAACTAAAAACCAACCCAAAGGAAGTGAGAACAAGGCCCCTACCCATTCCAGAGCCCCTGGTGATGCTTGGCACCGGGCTGGCACTGTGGGCGGCTTAAGAGCTGTCAGCGGGCTGCGGATTTTGAGTGCAATTGGTGAGCCCGTCTCTATCTGTGGGCGACGGATCCATCTTTCTGGGGTGTATGCAGGGGCGTGAGTGTGGACCTAGATCGATGGGTTCTGGGATTGGCTCATAGCGTTTCTATGAGAATCTCTGTCGTTTACATCTGTGTGTATAATTTGAAGTGGGACAGTGGATGTCTTTGTCAGTTCCATATGTGTTTGCATGCAGTTGGGAGAGAGAGAGGGAGAAAGATGAAAATATTTTGGATGCAGGTATAGCAGAGCTGTTTGGAGCATTGGTCTTCACTTTGCAGAAACTCAGAGGAGTATCTTACTACCAAAAAAAAAAAAAAAAAGTTAGTGGCCAGGTGCAGTGGGAGGCCTAGGAGGGCAGATTGCTTGAGGCCAGGAGTTCGAGACTATCCTGGCCAACATGGCAAAACCCTATCTCTACTGAAAATAGAAAAATTAGCCGGGCATGGTGGCACAGACCTGTATTCTCAGCTACTTGGGAGGCGGAGACAAGAGAATCGCTTGAACCCAGGAGGTGGAGGTTGCAATGAGCCAAGATCTTGCCACTGCACTCCAGTCTGGGTGACAGAAGGAGACGCTGTCTCAAAGATAAATAAATAATAAATAAATGAAAAGAGTAACAACAAAAAAAGATATCTCAGTAGGAAACAGGAAAAGAATATGAACAGGCATTTCATGTGGGTGGGGGAGGAAGGCCTAATGTGAGAAGCTGTTCAGCCTCCTTGGTAATAAGGAAAATGAAAATGTAAATAATAATATATCATCAGATAGACAAAAACTAAAAAGGGTAACAATCATGTGTTGCAGAAGATGTGGATTTTTTTTTTTTTTTTTTTTTTGAGACAGAGTCCAAAAGTGCTGGGATTACAGGCATGAGCCACCATGCCTGGGAAAATTTGAACTCTTATCTAATGATAGTGAGAGTATAAATTGATACAACAATTTTTTTTTTTTTTTAAGATGGAGCCTTGCTTTGTCACCCATGCTGGAGTGCAGTGGTACAATCTCTGCTCACTGCAACCTCTGCTGCCCGGGTTCAAGCAATTCTTCTGCCTCAGCCTTTGAGTAGCTGGGACTACAGGTGTATACCATGATGCCTGGCTAATTTTTTTCTTTTTTTTTTTTTTTTTTTTTTTTTGTATTTTTAGTAGAGACGAGGTTTCACCATGTTGGCCAGACTGGTCTCGAACTCCTGACCTCAGACTATCCACCTGCCTTGACCTTCCAAAGTGCTGGGATTACAGGTGTGAGCCACCGTGCCTGGCCTGGTACAACCAATTTAAAGCAGGTTGACACTCTAGTCCAGTTACAGATGTGCATACGGCATACCATTGTAACTTTTTCCCTTAGAAAAACTCCTACTCAGTCGTACAGGGAAATGGGTATAAAAATGTTTGCTGTCGCCATGTTTGTAAGTGTTGACAATTGGAAATAAGCTTTATACCTCATCAGTGAAAAAATAGTCTAATTGTAGTTAATTCATGGAGTAGATTACTATACAGTAGACTATGATCCACAGTTACATGAATCAACATGGATACTTCTCAAACGCATAATGTGGGCTGGGCATGGTCGCTCACGCCTGTAATCCCAGCACTTTGGCAGGCCAAGGTGGGTGGATTGCTTGAGCCCAGGAATTCAAGACCAGCCTGGGCAACACATTGAAAATGTGTCTCTGTCTTTTTAAAAGAAAGAAAAGCATATTGTGGAATGAAAAAAAAAAAAAAGCAACTTGCAGAATTCTAGATAAAGTATGATGTCATTTGTATAAATTATAAGAAAATGTAAAATAATGCTGTTATATATAATTTGTAGATCTATACACATACACTTGAGAACAATAAACATTACATTCATGCAGCCAGTCCTACAGTGACTCATGCCTATAGTCTCAGCACTCTGGGAGGCCAAGGTGGGCAGATCACTTGAGCTCAGGAGTTCAAAATCAGACTGGCCAATGTGGTGAAACCTCATCTCTAATAAAAATGCAAAAAATTAGCTGGGCGTGGTGGCAGGCGCCTGTAGTCCCAGCTACTTAGGAGGCTGAGGCCGGAGAATCGCTTGAACCCGGGAGGCGAAGGTTGAAGTGAGCCAAGATCACGACACTGTACTCCAGCCTGAACTGACAGTGAGCCTCTGTCTCAAAAAAACAAAAACAAAACAATAAATATTACATTCAGAGTAGTAATTACCTTGGGGGAGGCTGGGAAGGGGTAAATAGTTGGTTTCAACCATATCTAAAATTTATATATTTTAAACTGTTTACAGTATTTTGAAAATGTTTAAATCTACAGAAAAGTTGCAAGATTAGTACAATTTAAAAAAATAGAGACATTGACTGGGCTCAGTGGCTCACGTCTATAATCCTAGCACTTTAGGAGGCTAAGGTGGGAGGAACCCTTGAGCTTAGGTGTTGGAGACCAGCCTGGGCAACAAAGCAGTTTTCCATCTCTACAAAAATTAAAGCATTAACCAGGTGTGGTGGCACAAACCGGCAGTTCCAGATGATACTTGGGAGGCTGAGGTAGGAGGCCTACTTGGGCCTGGGAGGTTGAGGCTACAGTGAGCCAAGACCATACCACTGCACTCCAGCATGGATGATAGAGACCCTGTCTCCAAAATACATACATACATACATACATATATACATACATATATATATAATTTGTGTGTGTGTGTGTATATATAGTATGTGTGTATATATATACGTTTGGTATAATGTATGTTGTTTTTTATATAGTGCATATGTATATATGTATATATATACACACATGAATATACATACACACATGCACATCATTTACTAGACTCACCAACGAATATTTAAATTTATGTTTCTTAAAAGAGAACTGAAGCATATATGTTAAGATCTGCTGTAGGCCGGGCGCGGTGGCTCAAGCCTGTAATCCGAGCACTTTGGGAGGCCGAGGCGGGTGGATCACGAGGTCAAGAGATCGAGACCATCCTGGTCAACATGGTGAAACCCCGTCTCTACTAAAAATACAAAAAATCAGCTGGGCATGGTGGCGTGTACCTGTAATCCCAGCTACTCAGGAGGCTGAGGCAGGAGAATTGCCTGAACCCAGGAGGTGGAGGTTGCGGTGAGCCGAGATCGCGCCATTGCACTCCAGCCTGGGTAACAAGAGCAAAACTCCGTCTCAAAAAAAAAAAAAAAA